>NW_011889379.1:206672-209408 GCF_000151845.1 Pteropus vampyrus
GGGGGGGAGAGGGGGGCCCTTAGAGGTGTAAATCATCTAAAGTGATGGGCTTCAATCCCGCCTGCAGGCCTTCTGCCTTCCCACTCTAGCTCCAGTGTGGGCTGAGAACTCAGAGTTTCTGAGAAGCACAGAGGGGGCGGAGCCTCCGCGGTGAAAGCAATTCATCTCTCCTGCTGCTCTGATGAGAAGGCTCCTTATATCTCCCTGGGGTCTGACTGCCCAGCCGGCATGGGACCCCCCAGGGCTGCCTCTTACCTCCCACCTCCCCAACACTCTGTGCAAAAACCTGGTCTGTGTCTACGGCCATGCCACCCTGAACAAGCCTGATCCCGTCTGATCTCGGAAGCTAAGCAGGATGGGGCCTGGTTAGTACTTGGATGGGAGACCACCTGGGAAGACCAGGTGCTGTGGGTGTAAAAAAAATAAAAAAAAAAATCATGGATTGTAAGCTGACAAGGTCCTTGCAATCTGTGAGGTCAACCAAAGATTACCTCGCCTAAAAACAAAAACAAACAAACAAAAAACCAAACCTGATTTGTGGCTCCACAGTCACCTGGACCGTTTTCCCAAGAATGGTACTCAAAGCAGGCTGGCCTGCTTTTGAGGACTCCTGTACTTCAGGTCCATAGGCCCTTCCTCTCCTCTGCAGGGCCTTGGCTGAGACCCCATGAGCTGAGGAGGCCTGGGGCTCCGCTCCCAGCCCTGTCTCTGGTTGACTTGCCCCACAGCCTGCGATACCCCTTTCCCAGCTCTGCCTAAGCACATCCTCCCCAGGGGCAAAGGCCACCTTTCCCATGATGTCTTCTTCAGGTTCCCATGAGAACTGTTTCTACCTCCATTTGGACATCTGTCTCCTTTCAATTTGGATCACTGAGATTTTGGACATAGGCAGTAAGGCCTGGCACATCCTCAATGTTATGAGGATATTATTTATTCATTCAACTACCATTTATTGAGGGCCTGCGATGTGCCAGGCACCGTTACAGCACTGGGAACAGAGATGAAAATCACTGCTCTCATGGATCTGAGATTCTGGGAGGCAGGCTATAAACACGACGATTAAGTCAAAGGCATAGCACATCACATGCAGATAGGTGCTATGGGTGAAATGAAGCATTAGAGTGCCAGGGGTGGGACAGGATGGTGAAATTTTAAAGGGAGTGAGGGAAGGCTTCACTGAGAAGGGGACATATGAGCAAAGACTTGAAGGAGATGCGAGAGTGAGCCCTGAGGCTCTCTGAGGAAGGAGCCAGGCAAAGAGCAGGTGCCAAGGGCCTGGGGCAGGAGCGTGCTTGGCATGTCTGAGGCACAGGGTGGCGAGAGCAGAGTGAGCAAGGGGGAGACAGGTAGCATATGGAGAAGGAACAAAGCAAGGTCACGCAAGGCCCTGTGGGTCATTACAAGGCCACTGGCTTTTATGCTGCATGAGCTGGAGCTACTGGAGGGTTGTCGCTCTTATCCTACTATTATTAATATAGAGAAGTGCATAAGTGACCATGAAATTAATATTTTGTAATGAGTTATATTATGTTTAGTTCTTTTTACATGCCAAGAACTGGGTTAAGCACTTTACATAAATAATCTTATTTAATCCTTATGACCACTCTGTGAATTGGTACTTTTATTATCCCCATTTTACAAAGGAAGAAATCGAGACTCAGGGAGGTTTAGTAACTTTCCCAAGGTCACACAGTGAGCAAGTCCTGGAGTAGGAATTTCAACCCAGGTTGACTCCAGAGGCCACACTCTAGACCAGCGGTCCCCAACGTTTTTGGCACCAGGGACCTGTTCTCCTATGAGAATCTAATGCCTGATGATCTGAGGGGGAGCTGAGGCAGTGCCCTGTGGGGCTGGGCCTGACAGCCAGGCTCGCTCCTCCCAGTGCTGGGGAGCGGCTGCAAATACAGATGAAGCTTTGCTGCCTGCCCGCCGCTCACCTCCTGCTGTGCGACCAGTTCTTAACAGACCACAGACCAGTACCAGTCCATGGCCCAAAGGTTGGGGACCCTTGCTGTAGACCACAGCTTACACTGCTTTGAATTAATGAACAGGTATTCATGGAATCCTATCCAGCTCTCACGCTGTTCTGTCAGTTCCAAGATGAGAGAATGTAGTGCATGCCTGAGCTTACTCAGAATCTTCTAGATGAGTGTCCGTCCATCCATCCATCCATCCATCCATCCATCCATCCATCCATCCACTCTTCCCTGCCTTCTTTCCTCTCTCTCTCCCTCCCTCTCTCCCATCTCTATTCATCTACCCACTCATTCACCCATTCGGCATTCATTGAGGCTTCCCATGTGCCTGGACCATGCTGGACCTGGAGTCCTCAGCTGTCTCCTGCCACCATGTTCTCATTCAGTAAGGAAGGGCTCCAAGAACCAGGGAGGAGCCTCCACTTCTACCCAGCATCCTCTTAACCAGGTCTGCGACCTCTTTGGGCCTCAGTTTCTGTGCCTGTCCACAGAGGGGCTCAAGCCTATAGTCGCCAGCCCACTCTGATGTTCCTTGGCTGTAGGACATCTGTGGCAGGGAGCTCTGTCCCCATGCTGCGTTTGCTGCCTATATGGGGGTTATGGGGAGGAGCCCCTCTGCATGTGTAGCTCAGGCTCCTTTTGGAGGCCAGGGAAGGGAAGGGACTTTTCTGTGTACAACAGGGCTCTCCGTCTTCCCTTTGCGTGGGGAACCATGAACCTGCTCCCTGCCACCTTCCCTTTGCGTGAATCCTGAGTGGGG
>NW_011889379.1:210678-214282 GCF_000151845.1 Pteropus vampyrus
AAAAAATCATGGATTGTAAGCTGACAAGGTCCTTGCAATCTGTGAGGTCAACCAAAGATTACCTCGCCTAAAAACAAAAACAAACAAACAAAAAAACAAACCTGGTTTGTGGCTCCACAGTCACCTGGACCGTTTTCTCAAGAATGGTACTCAAAGCAGGCTGGCCTGCTTTTGGGGACCCCTGTACTTCAGGTCCGTAGGCCCTTCCTCTCCTCTGCAGGGCCCTGGCTGAGACCCCATGAGCTGAGGAGGCCTGGGGCTCCGGTCCCAGCCCTGTCTCTGGTTGACTTGCCCCACAGCCTGCAATGCCCCAGCCCTTCAAAGTCCTGCTCACACTTCAGCTCCTTGGAGAAGTCCAGTGAGAACGCCTGAGAGGAAAAGCAGATTGCACGCATACTGTTAGGACTGCTTGTGTCCCCCGCCCCACAATTCATACATTGAAGCCTTTGAAGCCCTACCCCCTGATGTGGTGGTGTTAGGAGTTGGGGCCTAGGAAGGTGATTAGATTGAGTTCATGAGGATGGAGCCCCCATCAAGGGATGAATGAATATCTTATGTGTCCACTTGCTTCTACTCCAAGCATCGCAATGCTGGAATGAGATACGCACATAGATGCCCAAGAACAGGGCCGGACACACAGGGAGGCCTCGGTAAAGGTTATTCTGTTTGTCTTCCAGTTGGTGGTCATCAGTGACTCATGGAGCTTTTCCTTGCAAAGGCTCTCCCAGTGCAGTTTATTGCCTTGGAGCCCACACCATGGCCACTCAGCAAAAGTCGACTGGGAAAGACCGTGTGCTTTTCATGAAAGCTCCCCTTCCCAAGGCTCACCTTCCAGGACAAAGGGCCTGCGCCAAGCAAGCAGACACCTTGGGCCAGAGTCAGCCGGGCACCCCCTGTCCAGGATCATCAGTGGCTCCCAGCTGCAGAGAGTCTAAGTCCAAACTCCTTCTCTGTGCACGCAAGGGGGCCAGGCTGGCACGGAGGGAAGTCCCTCTTGGCAGAGAGCACAGCACGTGCAAAAGCCTGGCTGTGTGACCTGGTGTGGCTGACTGGAGTTACTGAATGAGGACCGTGAGGATAAGGGAACATATCTTCCCAAGTAATTTGAGACTTTCTGCATCTCCTGCCCTGACCGCAAAATGCCAGTAGCACTCCCTGGGCATTTTGATCATGAAAAATACCCCCTTGGAGGGGCCAGAGTGCCCTCCCAAGCTGAGGACCAGTGATGGGGAATGGAATTGGCATGCCAGGTGGGGGCCGAATGCCTGGAGGGCAGTGGCTGAAGGAGTGGGCAGGACAGGAACAGGGCCCGTGAGCCAGGTGAGGAGCCGTGCCTGTGTCCCACGTCCTGCCCAGGTGCTCCTTCAACTCCCAGAACAAAAGCAGCAGCCTGCTCAGCTTCCGCGGGGGTAGGCATCAGGCCTTCTCCTCTTTCCTGCAGGAGCTGCTCTCCCCGCCTAGCTCCCCTCCCCGCCCCCACTACTGCGGACAGGGGGCGTCAGAGTGATGTGGGACAGAAGGGAGAGGAGGGAGTGCAAGGGCACCCAGGGGCTGGCCGTGGTGGCCGCCTTTGGGCACCTGGGAACCCTTTCTACCTTTTGAGTTTTGTGACATATTCGCATGTGACCGATTTAAATTTAATATTGTTTTTAAAAATAATTTCAAATTACAGAGGAGTTGCAAGAAAAGGACAAAGAACTCTCTGATCCTCAGATTCATCAGTTGTTAACATTTCATCTTCATTCATTCAATTTACACGAGTGTGCACGGCCATGCATTCACATGTGTACATTACATGTGACATACGTACATACATATCGATGTACACGATGCCTCAGATACGTCCGCGTGCATTTCCTAAAAACAAGGACATTCTTTTACGTAACCACAGTGCAATGACTAAAATTAGGAAATGTAAGTGTACTGTTAGCTCACCTGTGTGTTCCATATTCAGATTTCGCCAGTTGTCCCAATAATGTCCTTTACAGCCGCTCTTCCCGGCCTGGGACCAGTCCAGGGTTACGCTCTGCATTCACCGGTCACATGTCTTTATTCTCCTTAATCCAAGGCATTTCCTCAACCTTTCCGAGTCCTTCACGACCTTGACGTTTATGTAGAGCCCAGGCGGGTTGTTTCGTAGGATACGTCCCCTTTCGGACTGTCTGACGTCTCCTCATGATCGGATTTGGAAAAGAAGTCATGTTTAAAAGTAAAAATGGTGAGGCGTCGAGGCCTCAGAGCCTAAGGAGTCGAGCGAGCCTCAGGTGGGAGCCGGCAGCGTGCAGCAGGCCAAGTGTTGATCCTCAGCTTTGTTGCTTTATTTATTCACGTGCTCATTTGCTCCTTGCGGAGCACCTGCTATGAGTCGGTCCCGTTCTAGTCTCCTGGAGCAGACCCGTGAACAAAAGACAAGCTCCTTGCCCGTGTAGGGTGCAGTGAGTTGAATAGTGGCCCCTGGAAACCCTGAATGTAACCTTAGATGAAAACGGGGGTCTTTGTAGGTGTAATTAAGACACAGACCTCAAGGTGAGATCATCCCGGATTACCAGGACAGGCCCTCAGTCCAAACGCGAGTGTCTGTAAGGGACAGACAAGGAGACACAGACACACAGGGGCGAAGGCCACGTGAAGGCAGAGGCAGGGCCTGGAATTACATTGCCCTCAGCACCTGGAGGAGGCAAGGGAGGAGCTGAGAGGGAGCCTGGCTCTGCCGGCGCCTGATTTTGAATTTTGCCCTCCACAACTGTTAGGGAATGCCTTTCCGTTGTTTTAAGCCACCAAGTTTGTGGGCACCTGTGGTCAGGAAATGAATACTTGGAGGCTCCATTGTAGTAATGATGACGTGAGGGGAGAGGTACCTTCTAATGCAGACAGGTCACTTGACTGCTGTGTGAGTTTCGGCAAATTTCTCGGGACCTCGGGTGGTTTCTCTCTGGAAGCGGGGCTCAATTTTTAGTTGCCTTATCTACAAAACCCGAATAATGGCACCTAGCTGAAGTGGAAATTAATAGGTAATGGAAATTCAGTGCCTGGTACATGGTAGGTGCTGGCACATAGTAGGTGCTTCATAATTGCCAGCTATTTCTACTACAGCCCTCTATTACCTGCCAACATGAACTTGAAAGCAATGTTTGCCCAGATAATCCTCCCTGGTACTGGGGAGCAATTCCATCTGATCAGATTCCAGCTCCTTGACAGGGCACAGTGTTCTAGAAAGTTCTGTCCCTTTAAGTAGATGAGAAGGGGGATAAATCTGCCTCTGTGGCCCCCTAGCTCAGAACACATAACCAGCTCCTTCTTGTGCTTCCAAGCAGGCCGGAGGGCTCCTGTGCTCTGTCTGGGAGCCCAGTGTCCAGGAAGGGTTCATTAGTTGGTTGCCACTAATTGGCTTTGGTGGCTGGACTGGGGAAGTCACAGCCCCAGGGACACAGAGTGCTCTGTGTGTAGGACACAGGAGGCAAAGTGGCTGGAGCCCTGAGCTGGGATGGAGGTATGGGTCTTCTTTCCCGTGTGTGCGTGTGTGCGTGTGTGCGTGTGTGCGTGTGTGTGTGTGTGTGTGTGTGAGAGAGAGAGAGAGAGAGAGAGAGAGAGAAAGAGAGAGAGG
>NW_011889379.1:214970-216891 GCF_000151845.1 Pteropus vampyrus
GTAGATCAGCCAAAGCCTTCTCGCTAGTCCCCAAATGTAAATGGAGGCTTCCAGAGGCCACATGGAGCCAGGGGAGCTTGAGACCCAAGGAGTGAACAGTCCACATAGACAGCCTCCTATCCCCAACAGAAACATGACTCAGAGATGAATGGGGGCCTCATTAACCCCACAGTCCCCTTCGCCTCATCTGTGGGGACAGTGCAGAGAGGAGACAGCTCTCAGGGCTGCCCCTGGAGCAGCTCATTAGCATAACTACATCGTGGTCCACAAGCATCTTGAAGAGACCTGGCAGCTTCCGTACAGCTTGAGCGCTGGAGTCATGCAAATTGCTGGGTTTGGTTTTCATTTATTTGCAGATGAATATTTCTCTCTGGAGGCAGGAGGAGGGGGAGCAAGCAGCTTCTTTTTAATTATTCGGGGCATTATTTACAAAGCCCTCTAAGCCAAGGCTCAGGCCCGAGAGTGGTTCTGATCTCCAGCGAGCCCTTTCTCCTTCTCAACTGCTCTTCCACAGTGACACACACAGGAAGTCGCCCAGGGCCCGGGCTGAGGCCGTCGGCCTCCCGCCGCCATGCTCTGCAGCTCTCCCCTTCTCTTTTTGTCCCCCTGCCTCGTGCACACACACATGCCTACACAAACAACACACTCGCTGCTCACACGTACACCTGCAGGCACACATGTCCACTGTGTGCACCTAGACGCTTACGCGAACAGCAACTATGCCCGCAGACATGCACATCCTGTGTGCACGTGTGTGCACGCACACACACGCACACACACACACACACACACACAGTCCCCGTAACATACCAGGCACTCTGCCATCTCAGGGCGTTAGCTCTGCCGAGTAGATGCTCACCCAGATACCCAGACACCTGCTAGGCTCACTCTCTTAACCCTTGCCTCAGATGTCACCTCACAGAGGCCCCCCTGGCCACACTGCAGTCGATGCTGGTGTGCCCCACCCAGGCCCTACCCTGGCCCCACCTATTACACCATCACCTAGCTGCCCCCTCCTGCAGACCTTGCCTTTGCAGAAGGAGAGCTCCCTGGCCTGGAACATTCCTCTGCCCTTTGACTCCGGCTGAGGCCATGGCCTCGCTCCCTCCCGCCTGAGCTGGCCCACTCCCCTCAATTCGCTGCACGCACGAACCCTCGCCCGGGCTCTGCTGTATTGTTCCTAACGTAATTGTCTTTTCATATAGAATTTTACTTATTCCTTTTGTTTTCTGTTTTTTTCCCCCCTCCTAATTTAGAAGGCAAAGTTCTACTTAGAAGGCAGGGGTTTTATCAATTTTGTTCTCTCTGTTCGCTGCCTATACATAGTAGGTGCTCAATAAACAGTGAATGAATGCATGGATTAAATACCACTCTAGCTGTGGGGGCTGTGGGCAGTCAGAGGAAGGTGTCCCCAACAAGGGCCGGGCCCAGGGAAGGCTTCCTGGGGCGTGGGGAATGGGGAATGGGGGACAGGACAGGGACAAGTGCTGAAGGACTATTGCTTAAGAGAGAGAGAGGGAAGCCCTGGTGAGGTTTGAGGTGGGAGTGCACGCAGAGCTTTCGGGGAACCAGGTGACCCCTCGGAGGGATGGTGAGGGGAGAGCCGCAGAGGCGCGCTGGGCCTGCAGCTCTGTCCTGCAACCAAGTCCTCTGCCTGGACGCTGCGTGGGATGCTTCTGGAAGGTCACCTCTCCCACTATAGCAGCAGAGGGAGTTCTCAGAAGTGGCAGAGAATTTTCCTAGAAGGAAGACAAGCTGTTCTGCCAATGGCACTTCTGCCCCAGAGTCCTTCCGCGGACGGAGGACAATCCCCGGAAAGAGAGCCACCTGTCACTAAATGCCCCGTGCCTGTGCACGAGGACCCAGGCTGCACATGTCCATGCAGCCTCTCATTTAATCCTCACACAAGCCCAGGGGGAAG
>NW_011889379.1:218431-220350 GCF_000151845.1 Pteropus vampyrus
CCGGCTCTCGGGGAGGGCAGACAGTGGGCGGGCTCCAGGCATGGCGCCCTTCCCTCGATGGCTTTGCAGATTCCGTCACACCTTCTCTCTCCCCACCACCCGGCAATGCAAGAGCGAGGGGGTATATTTGGCTGTCTGAACACCGAACGTCGGGCTCCCTTAATGGATTTCCAGAAGCTTTCTGTCTCTGCTGCCACTGTAGAAAAAAATTTCCTCCTCTGTGGTCTTGAAGGAAAACTAAGCAGTTATGCCTTTGGATGCCCAAAATGAGCACTCTAACTCCGGGGGACAGGCCGAGAGGATATTTTGCTGGCCAGCGGAATTGACAGCCAACACCTTTCTCAGATCCAGAAGTTGTTATCATTACAAAGAAAAACACAGTGCTTTCTTCTCAGCATATCGGGTAGTCTAACAACAGCGGGAAATGGATTTCTCACTTAATGACGGATGTTCGCTCGCTCTGTCTGTGGCCACTCTGTCTGTGGCCACGTGGGCCCCCGTTGGGTCCCAGCTGGGCTGGCCTCAGCAGGAGCAGCAGCATCTGTACAGTAGGTATTTTCAGACCATGTTTCCTCTGGGAACCCCGGTGCCTCATCCTCCCAAGGCACACGCGGCTGCCTGCCCACCCAGGTGGAGGCCCATCACTGCTGCCTCCGCCAGAAAGTCTTCCATGTTCCCACGAACGTGCTCCACAGCCACAGAGAAGCACTGTGGCCTCCTCTGCTCCTGGCCCTCCCCTTCCCAAGGAGGAGGCATCAGGAGTCCTGGCACTTGACGCCCTGTTTATGGGGACCCACCCTGCTTCTCCGATCTCTTGTCCACTGAGCTGGGCCCCACCAGCTGCCCAGCCTGCCGGATCTGGCACATCGCTCCCACCGCCTTCCCACTGCCTTCAATCACACCAGTCCCTCTGCCACGACTATCGGTGCCCCCACCCCCATCACCCTGGCCCCCAGCCAGACACAGCGCTGAGTACTTAACTCATACGAGCTCGTTTAATCTCCACCATCACCCTCATTTTGTGTATGATGAAGCGAAGGCAGAGAGAATGAGTTAAGCAACTTTCCCAGTGTCAGGATTGAAACCCAGGCAGCAATGCCTTTGACCTCTACACTCTACTGTCCCCTGTGCTAGAGGGCTGGGGTCTCCAAGGACCCTTCGGAAGCCGGGGCCCTGCGACCAGTGACAACGAGCTGATCGGACAATGGTTAAGTGAGCGGTGTGTTCACTCGTGTGGATTTCTGCGTTGACATTGCCATGTTCCAGCCCTTTGTGTACAGAAGTAATTAAGACATGACCCCAACCTGGAGCTCACAGGCTCATGGAAGCAAGATGACGTGTCAGCAGAGCCTTGCAAAGCCATGCGGCTCCATGTGGGTGGTGAAAGGGGAAGGGAAGATGGCTCTAGGTGGAGCTATAAACTACGTAGCTTTGGAGAGAAGAGGAGGATCTACCAAGTATGGCCATAGCCAAGGCCAAGGGCGTGCACGGCAGCGCAAACAGCACGTGCAAAGGTCCTGAGGCAGGGAGGGCTGAGTAAAGTCAGTGTGGCTAGAGTGTTGGGGTATACACATGGGGCAACCCCAGAAAAAGTCAGAGGAGGCCTTGTTATGGGCCTATCTGGGGTGGGGGGTTTGGGGGTGCAGGTCCCTTCCCTTCCTGAATTCTAGCCTCCTCAGCTGAAGCTTGCATTTTTCTTCCCTGGATCTCCACATTTCCTGTTATTTTAAGCTTTGATTTGGCTCCAGCGGGACAGAACCTATCCCTTGTGGATGCCAGGGCCAAGGAGAAGGCAGCCACATCCAGGGAAGGGCCTGAGGCCCCTCAGGATGGGCGGGCTGGCTGCCCGTTGATGAGGCAGCTTACGGCCCAACATGCAGATCACTTGTCTGGAGCCAAGAGGGTGAGTGACAGAGCAG
>NW_011889379.1:222735-224515 GCF_000151845.1 Pteropus vampyrus
CCCCCTGCCTTCTGCCACCTCATATAATCACTAATATTAATTTTACAGTTACTGTTGCTTTGCTTTTAAAAATAATTTTAATCACATATTTATGTATGTCTAGACAGCACATTGTTTAGTGTTAGTCACCTTGAACTTTATAGCAGAGTAATTTGCTCTATGTTATCTTCTAGGATTTGCTTTTCATTGCTTAATATTATATTTTTAAGATAGTTAAATCCATGAATTATCTGTGACTAATTAGTTAACTCATCTATCTTTCCAATAACATTTGTTCCCTTGGGGCTCCTGTCCCTCCTGGGAATCAAGAGGAGGGGACCTCCATGAAATTAGAGGAATTTTTCTACAATTGATTTGGTCCAGTCTCCCTGACCGTTTTCCTCCAGGGGAAGCTAAGGCAGCAATCTTTTGCAGTTCAGAGATCACCACCATCTGCTCGTTACAGTGGCTGAAGTTCTCTGTGGGACCTTGATGTGCCTTTCTTGAGCCCAGCCCTCTCTCTGCAGTGACTAGTGGCAGAAGGAGAAGCTGTGGGCTATGGTAAAAAGCAGGTGCTCAAGTGCGATGCCAGCCTGGGTGACGTGCTGGCTCTGGTGACGCTTCCCCTGCAGACTGCATGCTCGCCCTGCTGGCCATGGAGTGTGCCTGCTGTAGCCTGGATGCACCATGGCGCGCCGTGCAATCCCGCCTCACTGCTCAAGCCAGGAAGCCACCTGGTGACCACTGTCATGCTTCGGCTCTTGTCTTACATGCTGGGGAAGCGTGAGTTCTCATACATGGAAAAGAGGAGGTGGAGCAGGCTGCCTTGAACACTGTCTTTGACATCATGTAGCTTCCATGCAGTCCCCAGACCGACGCTATCACCAGTGCTGCCAACACAGGGGTCTGCTTCATTGTGGCCCGAAAGAACCCTGGGGCCATGAGCCGGGAGTGCCAGCCAGAAGTCTGGCCAGACTCGGAGGCTTCAGCCCATCTATATGCTAGAGAGGCCTTAGGAATGGGTAGTGTCTCACAGCCCCTGCTTTCAACACTAACATTCCATCTTCTGAAATTCTGAGTTTTCTACATTCTTGTTTTAGAATCCTAAGTTTCCAACATATTTAGTTCTTAGATCATAGGAGTAGAATATTCCACTTCCTAGTACACTGACAGCTATCCTCAGATGCTGTCTGACTCGCATGTGACTGTCAAGCACCCAGGGATGTGGTTTTAGTCTTTACCCAGTATGTGTAAGACAAAGAGGCCTTCGGACAGTGGTGTATTGGTAAATATTTCACAACCAGCTCTAAAAAGAAAAAAGCCCTCCTCCCCAAAGCAGCTGGATACACGTTTTATGGCGAATGCCAATTTCCATGGTGTAAATACTCCCAACATGGTTGATGTCAAGCTCCCAGTGGTTTAACAACTGGCTCACAAGATTCCTAAAAATGTAACAATTGGCTCTCACGAGCTGGCAGATTTAGCAAATAAAAATACAAGATGCTCAGTGAATTGGATTTCAGATAAACAAAATTAAGTTTTTTTTTTTTTTTAGCATAAGCGTGTCTCCAAAGTTGCATGGGACATACTTATCCTAAACAAATATTGTTTATCTGAAATTCGAATTTAACTGGGTGTCATTATCACACATCCATCAGTGAGTATTCATAGCTGTAACACAAGGCTCTCTGGACCAAGGACAGAGGATCGTGTGGTCTCCTGCAGTTCTGCTTTCGTCTCTCTATGCTCATGTGCTGTCACAC
The DNA here is from genome assembly GCF_000151845.1 of Pteropus vampyrus. NCBI lineage: Eukaryota > Metazoa > Chordata > Mammalia > Chiroptera > Pteropodidae > Pteropus > Pteropus vampyrus. Next base: position 224,478 of record NW_011889379.1, read on the forward strand.
AGCACTCAGTGTCTCCAAGAAGTTTTTCAAAGAACAGT
>NW_011889379.1:225740-231951 GCF_000151845.1 Pteropus vampyrus
GGGAGATGGAGACTCAGATTGGAGCAGTGACTTATTCTAGGTCCCCCAGGAGGACGGGGCGCGAGCCAGGACTCCGCCGGGCGTGCACGGCCTGACCCGGGGCTGCCCTGGGCTCACGCCCGGTGGGTTCCGCCTCCCGCTCTCAGTAGTTTAAAGGACGCTCCTCCCTTTCGCTCCCGCCGGCTCCTGGGGAAGGGGAGGAGTTTCCCCGGGCGCTGACACCGTCGTCACGGCAACGCGGCCATACTGGCCAACGGACCCAGGGGCCCAGGGCTGCGCGGCCGCGGCCTCGCGGGCAGAGGCCGCAGCATGGACGGCCTCTTCGTGGAGGAGGTGGCCGCCTCCCTGGTCAGGGAGTTCCTCAGCAGAAAGGTACGTGGCGCCGCCCTCCACAGCCCGGGGCAGCTGCTCAGATTTGGGAGCGAGTCTCGGGGGTTCCCTTGCAACTTCTGCACCTTCGGGGAGGGAGACCTTCCCCTGCCGCTGCCTGCCCTGGAGGTGCCGGACCAAAGCGCCACTTTCCCGGGCCGGGGGAACTACATTTCCCAGGAGCCCTTTCTGCCACCGCGCACTTCCCGCCAGCTGGGCGGGACGCGGCCGCCGGCGCGGGCATCTCCCCCGGCCGGCCGCGGGCGCGGGGCGGCGGCCCGGCTCGGTGCTCCTTGCGTGGTTCCGGGAGCATCGCAGGCAGGCCTCCGCCCAAGCCTGGCTGCCCGGCCCCACGGCGACCCCATCCCAAGACTCGCACCCCGTCGGGAAGAACCGCCTCCAAAAGGAGGCCCGAAGGCCGAAAAAGTTCTTGACAGTTAGACCCCTCGGTCCTGCTCATCAACGGTTCAGTAGCTGCGGCCCTTTTCGTCTTTAAGTTCCCCTGTTGTCCTGTCCCAGGAGAATTTGCGGAGTGTCCAAAAGCTGGGGAGGTCCCCAACTCTCATCAGCTCTTTCTGTGGGGCTCAGGGCACCGTGGGGATCATGGGTGTCAGTGTAGGGACAGCTACTCCTTCTAAACAAAGTCCCTGAAGGCTGGCCACCTGCCTGTGCTCCGTGTCCTCGTGGTGTCCCGCTGGCGGGGCGATGGGCACTTGTCTGGGATTAAAACACACAAAATAAACCATGTTTTGAATGGAGGAAGGGAGAAGGGCTTTGGAATCAGATGGAGCAGTTCAAATGTCCCCCACTAGCCAGCACTGTGGACGTTACTCACTGCCTCAGTTTCCTTATCTGTAACACAGGGATAAGAAGGTTTCCCCTCGGCATATTTATAATAGGGATCAATAACAATATCTGGGCAGCGCCCACGCACTGTGTGGGCACACAGTAGGTATTCAGTATTACCCCCCCATCTCTGATGAGCTACTTGTTTTGAAAATCTTTGCTTTTTAAACTTGTATTTTTATTTTAAAAAAAATTTAATGCACATGGCTTTATTGTATCTGCTCTGTTTTTATGGCTACTTGACTTCCCGTCACCAAGTCCCAGCTGGCCATTGGATACCAGTGACCCACCCTGTGACACTGACTTACTATCATTTCTTTTTAAGTCTGGGCACCAAGCAAAGCTCTGAGTTTTCCTCATGCCGTTACTTTCTTGAGTACAAAGGAATTCCAGAGTCCTCACCTGATAGCGAAGGCTCCCCTGTAGCTTGACCCCAGCTTCCCACCCCAGCCCCATTTCTAGCTCCTTCCACATACTTTTCCCTCTTCTACCCATAGTCCACCCAAGCTCCGATTCCTTCAAGAGGTTTTCTCGAGTAACTCCAGTTGGAAGGACTGACTCGTCTTGTCTTTGGTTTGCTCACTGATGCTCATGTTAGAGTTTACATATCTGTCTCATCTAGATAGGGCCATGGAGCCGACATCTGTTCTGGGTGGAACTTTGACAATCATCTAGTTCACCTGGCTTCTTCTTCCTCCCGTTTTTCACCTGGGCACCCTAAGATCCTGTGAGGAGAAAGGAGTTGGCCACGGTCACTCAGAAAGTCATGGAGAGCTAGTACCGCAGCCCAGGTCAGCTGCTTTACTCATCGCCTTCTGCCGCTGGGCAGACACCACATGCTCCCTGCAGCTTGGCACAAGGCAGGCACCCAGCAGTTATACCAAGAGTTCCCATCATGGTGCGAAGAACTTTCTAGATGCCTGTTTGATTTCTCAAATCCTCATGACAGTCCTGAAAGAAAAGTATAATTATTCCCTTTCATGTAAGATTGTCATGAGAGCAGGAGGCGAAGAAACTTGCCCTGGGAGAGCAGGTCCGCTCATGTCACTCCTCTGCTCAGAACTGTCCATGTGCTTTCTGTGACGGTTAAAAGAAAATCCAAGGGAGGGGCTCATGGGGGCCTGCAAGGCTCTCTGTGACCTGGCTCCCGGCTCCCCCTCAAACCCCATCTTCCACCACTGCTTCCTCTGCCTTCGACCCCACATCATCTCCAGCTGCATCGGCCTCTTTGAACTCACCAAGTGTGATCTCCCCTCAGGGAGAGTCATGATACTCTCTTGGTGATGTCACGATCCACGGAGGTGACTGTCCTGGTGTCTCAACCTCCCTGCAGCCTTTCCATAATCTCAGTTCAAAGTATCCCACTGTCATTTCCAGCTCCCCACCCCCTCTCCACCGTAGTCCGACGTAAACTATTCTTCAACCTCATGCACGTTCCATTCCATCGGAAATGGAACGGAGGGACTGCCACCTTTTCGCAGTCCCTCAGCTCTGTCGTGACTGCTGTCCACTTCTTACCTGCCCATCATTATAATCACACCCGGAACAACATGCTCCGGTCCTTTGCACGTCTCTCTCTTCACCATCTTCCTCTGATATTGAAAAGTCAGCTCCCTGAACACCTGCTCCATGCCCGCGTCATAGAACTGAGTGGGGCTGCAGGAAAATACCACCACAGTGACGGCTTCACTCCAAATTCACGGCCACTCACCCCCCGTGATGCCGTGAATTAAAAGATTTCTCCATTCATTTTCCGGGTGCCTGCTTACCCAGTTATATCTCTCCTGCCCGTTCACTCCCTCAAATCGTGGATGACCATTTCACACCTCTCCTCAAACCCCAAAGCCCCTTCCTCACCTTATTTCACTGAGAAAGTAGCAGTCATGAGAAAACGCACCACACTCGCTAAGCTTCCTGGGCCTGAACCGCTCCCCCTGCCCTCCCTCCTGCTCTGATGAGTGAGTTCTCCATATTCCTGGGCAAGGCCAATCGCTCCGTGTGTGCCTGTCCTTCCTAGAGTGCTCAAGGACACTATCGAGTTATCGTCATCTCATTCTATTGCATCGTACATTTTGCCTTCTCTGCTATCACTCCTACAGAATCTCATCTTGACCCCTAAGCCTCTCCAGATACCAGTCCATTTTTCTTCTCCCTTTAGCAGCAAAACCTCATGAAAGAGCTACGTATGCTCTGATTCTAAGTCTTCTCCCTCCTTTCTCAAATCCAGGCCAGTCAGGCATCTGTCACCACCAATCCATGGCAACAACTCTTGTCGAGTTCATCGATGACTTTTAATTTTCAGTCCTTACACATTTTGACCTAACGATTCTGTCTGGCACAGTTGATTATGTCCTTCTCCCTGGAAACTCACGCCACCTGGCTTCTGTAGACCACCCCCTCCTGGTTTCCCTCCTCTACCTCTCTGGTCACTCTTTCTCAGGTTCTTTGCTGGTCTCCCTTGTTTCCTGGAGCCGTGCCTGCCGCTGGACTCAAAGACCCAGTCTATGACCTTCTCTTCTCTACTCACTTTCCTGGTGCCTCCATTGGTCTCGTGGGTTTATCATCGATGTCCTGACAATTCTCAAATGTCTATCCTAGCCAAGACCTCTCCCTGAACTCTTGCATTCTTTCCAACTGCCAATTTTATGTTTCATTTGGACACCCAATAAGCATCTGAATACGTCCAAACTCAATTCCTGATTCCTCCTACCTCCTGCAGTTTCCCACACCTCAATAAGTAGCATCATCATCCCTTCGGGGGCTTGGGCCAAAACCTTTGGAATCATTGCTGGCTTTTTTCCTTCTCGTGCACCCCACTCCAATCCATCGATCCGTTGGCTTTACCATCGGAGTGCACAGAGGATGTAGCTACTTCTTTCTACTTCTGCTGCCAGCACCCTGGTCCAAGCTGCCTCCATCTTTCACGTGAATTGTGTAATAGCCTCCTGACTGGTTTCTGCTTAATCCCCTGCCTCCAACAGTCTGTTCTCTATGTAGCACTTAAGCGATTCTTTACAAATTTATGTCAGTCCAGGATGCTCCTCTTTTCAAATCCTCCAGTAGCCCCCCCCATTTCACAAAAGCCAACAAGGCTTTCCTTGCTCAGGGTCTGGGTGACTTCTCAGACCTCGTTTCCTGCCACTTGCCCTGGTCATGTGCATCTAGCTGCACCAGCCTCCCGTGACTGTGACAGGGACTTTGCACTTGCTGCTCCTTGCCTAGAACACTCTTCCCCCAAGCGTCTGCACGGCCTGCTCCCATAGTTCTTCGCTCTAATATCACCTAATCACCACACCTTTCCTGACCAGCTTTTATAAAGCGGCAATCCCTCCCCACGCTCCCTCCTGGCCCTCTCTGTCTCCTACTCTGCTGTATAGTTTTTCCCCATAGCATATTATACTTGTTGGCTTTTTCTCGCAGCACGTAAGCTGCACGAGAGCCAGGACCTTGATCTGTGCGTCCCTCTGCCTCTGGCAGCTGCCCTGGTGCTCTAGGGGTTCGATCCTTTCAGTATTTCGGTGGGGAAACTGGAAGATAGGAGTGACCATGTGGATGATGCTCAGTATGTAGCTGACTGTCTAGAATTGTGTCCTTCGTCTTGGTCTCTGCGCTCCCTGTTTTATTTGTCTCCATAATAGTGTAGATTAGCAATTGCCATATTGTAAATTTACCCCTTGTTTATGATCTGCTTCTGCGACAGAATGTCAGCTCCATGGGGTGGGGGGGATGGCGGTGGTGCTTTGTCTTTTTCCTTTATCTCCTGCATCTAAAACAGCTTAGCACACAGTAGGTGCACAACAAAAGTTTGTTGAGTGAATGAAGGTTAAGTGGGCCAGAGGGGACTGAAGACTGGCTGATTCCCGAGGGTGTTATCAGAGCTTTTCGAATGCCAGTGTGCACCATAATCCTGGAGAGTTTGTTAAATGTGCCAAGACTTGCTGATCTGAACTGTTGGCAGACTGTTATCCAGCAGAGGGACCCTCATAATACAGGTTTCCGCATCACTTTGATTGACGGGGAGGCCATGCGTGAGCCCAGAGGAAATGCCGGTGCGGGCTCTCGAGTCCCACCTCTCCTTCCAGCGACTCTCCCTAATGCACCCAGGCATGTCCCTTCCTTTCCCCCCTGTCTTTCTGTTCCCCGCTCCCTAAGGCTTCCTCTTTATTTCCTTTGGTTCAAGGTTGTATTCTTACTTCTTGTTTCACAAATTCTTGCGTCAATTCATGGCAGGCAGCAGGTTTTGCCTTGTTTTCCCAGAGCTTCTGCAAAATTCTGAGCACAAAGGCTAAGGGAGAAGTTGAGGTCTGTTGAGTACTGGGGTCTGGATCCTTCCAGAACAAAGGGCTCCTTTTACGCTAGGCTGAGCTGTTTGTGAGGTGTCTCTGCCTCATCCCCTGTCATTCGGGGATCACCATGGCCTGGCGAGGGGGGCAGCCGCGGCCACAGCCGCTCTAGTTGTTTTTCAAACAAAGAAGCCAGGCTTTAGGGGGAACAGTACTTCTTGTTGCTGAAATGTGTCTTAGCCGGGCCTCTGGAAGTTCAAGGCTGGACGATGGAAAGCGACTTCCGGTGGGCCTGGGTCCCAGTATCATGGACTCACAGGCCGGGATGATTGGACCCCTCTCTTGTGATTCTGTAGGGGGCAGTTAGGGAAATCAAGCCTGGCTCCCCATCTGAGAAAAGAAGGTAATGATTTTGGCCTTTGTTTATGTTTTTCCGTTGGTTTGCTTTTAAACTTCATATTCTGCAGCCCCAAACCTCGGGCCCAATCCAGGCCTCCTGAGCCAGCCTTCGGGGGGGTCAGTTACCCGAATTTCACTTTCCTGTTCTACAAAATGGTCTGACAATGGCAGCCTTACTTAGATCAGTCCCAGGGGGTTGGAGGGGGGTGGTCGTTATAGGATTCAGAATCATAATTTTGAAGATGATGTCAACCATAAAGGTTATATAAAAACAAATTCTTAACTCAGTTTTTGGTCTTTGCAATATCCATGTG
>NW_011889379.1:232001-235122 GCF_000151845.1 Pteropus vampyrus
TTTTCGAATGCCAGTGTGCACCATAATCCTGGAGAGTTTGTTAAATGTGCCAAGACTTGCTGATCTGAACTGTTGGCAGACTGTTATCCAGCAGAGGGACCCTCATAATACAGGTTTCCGCATCACTTTGATTGACGGGGAGGCCATGCGTGAGCCCAGAGGAAATGCCGGTGCGGGCTCTCGAGTCCCACCTCTCCTTCCAGCGACTCTCCCTAATGCACCCAGGCATGTCCCTTCCTTTCCCCCCTGTCTTTCTGTTCCCCGCTCCCTAAGGCTTCCTCTTTATTTCCTTTGGTTCAAGGTTGTATTCTTACTTCTTGTTTCACAAATTCTTGCGTCAATTCATGGCAGGCAGCAGGTTTTGCCTTGTTTTCCCAGAGCTTCTGCAAAATTCTGAGCACAAAGGCTAAGGGAGAAGTTGAGGTCTGTTGAGTACTGGGGTCTGGATCCTTCCAGAACAAAGGGCTCCTTTTACGCTAGGCTGAGCTGTTTGTGAGGTGTCTCTGCCTCATCCCCTGTCATTCGGGGATCACCATGGCCTGGCGAGGGGGGCAGCCGCGGCCACAGCCGCTCTAGTTGTTTTTCAAACAAAGAAGCCAGGCTTTAGGGGGAACAGTACTTCTTGTTGCTGAAATGTGTCTTAGCCGGGCCTCTGGAAGTTCAAGGCTGGACGATGGAAAGCGACTTCCGGTGGGCCTGGGTCCCAGTATCATGGACTCACAGGCCGGGATGATTGGACCCCTCTCTTGTGATTCTGTAGGGGGCAGTTAGGGAAATCAAGCCTGGCTCCCCATCTGAGAAAAGAAGGTAATGATTTTGGCCTTTGTTTATGTTTTTCCGTTGGTTTGCTTTTAAACTTCATATTCTGCAGCCCCAAACCTCGGGCCCAATCCAGGCCTCCTGAGCCAGCCTTCGGGGGGGTCAGTTACCCGAATTTCACTTTCCTGTTCTACAAAATGGTCTGACAATGGCGGCCTTACTTAGATCAGTCCCAGGGGGTTGGAGGGGGGTGGTCGTTATAGGATTCAGAATCATAATTTTGAAGATGATGTCAACCATAAAGGTTATATAAAAACAAATTCTTAACTCAGTTTTTGGTCTTTGCAATATCCATGTGAGGAAGGCTGGATAAGAATGATCATAACGAACATCAACAGTCTTTTGTTTATACTCTGCGTCAGAGAATGCAAGGTTTTGATTTAAAATGGTAAATCAAGTGATTCAGATGTCTTCCCTCAGGGCTTAAAGAAGACGTGTGTGACCATGGACCAGGAACGCCCACGCTCTGATCTCAGCATAAACAGCAGAAACGACCTCCGCAAGCTTTTGCACCTTGAATTTCTCTACAAGGAAAATAAGGTATGTGCTTTTAAGGTGTGGCGTGATGTTCTGGAACTGAGTTTGGCAATGTCAAAGCACTCATGGGCCCTGCCAAGCCATCAGAGACGGGGCAGGAGGCGGTCACGGAGAAACAGATCCAGCCCAGTGCCGAGAAATCCCAAGTGTGAGCTGAGTTCTTGTCTCAGCCAGGCCATATCGTGCGTGGCCTGTGTGGTTCGTTTTGAACCTGAACCTGTGAACAGTTATTCCCTCTGCTCCCTCCTCCCCCATGAGGCTATTTTTAGTCAGACTGTACTTAAGAATATACTATTTATTCAGTTGTACTAAAATTTTCCATTCCCTGCCTGCGTAAGATTTTCCTTCTTCAGTTCTGAGTAATACCTTATTCGTAAGTCTCCTGTGACGTTTAATTCAGGCAGAAGCGAGGCTTGGATTCTGCTCGCCCAGGTTGGGTTGAGGGTGGGTGGGGTAGGTGGGGCTTCCGTGATCCCCCAGCCTCAATTACCTCACCCCCTGTTCCAAGCTTTCATGTCACCCTTTAGTTTTCCTTCCTGGTACTTGTCACACTTATAACAGAGTATTTGTGTACTTGTCGCGCGTATAGAGTATTTGCGTGGTTGTTTAATACGCATCTGCCTTCCCTACCACCTTGAACGCAGTAGGCGGCCAGAGATGCTGTCTCTTTTGTGTACTCTTATATTCCCATACTTAACAGGTTGCCTGATGACATAGTGAATAGTCAGCACTTATTTGCGGATTATATGACTGACCGATTGAATCAATGAATATTTGGATGAATGAAACTGCCATCTGACTTAATTGCTCTTTCTGTTATGAAGACGGAATCTTCTAATTTAAGAATGGGCTCTCCAGCAGATGTTGCCTTGTGGTAGGGCATCGTATCAGAGTTGGAAAGAACCTAATGATCATGTAGTTTACCATTTATCGTAATTTTTTTAAAAAGGCAATAAAATGATATTTCCTGCAGAATTCCAATACGTGAAACAAAGAAAGGGAGCAGCCCTGTTTCTGGTGGGGATGAAGAGATCCTGCCCTCTTGACCTCTGGCACAGCCCCTCGGGGCTGAGCTAAGCAGCTTTTAAAGAACTGATAGAATAGGGACCCCACTGGGGGTGCTGTGAGCCAGAGGAAAGGGGCTTGTCGAGGCCTCACAGTCAGTTACGGGGTAGGGGTGAGGCTACAACTAGATCTAATTCCCCATCCTATTTTAGGAATAGCAATCAGGCTTCCTTTAATGGCAACCCTCTTTTCAAATGAAATCCTAGCAGATTGGCTTGATATGGGGATGGGACGCCCTCTAGCCCTCCAAAGTTGTTTCTGAGACACCTGGAAGAACCTCAGAACAGCTCAAAAACCATCCTCGTGCATATGGGAGCTCCAGGGAGGAGCTTAGGCCAGGCTCCCCCTCAGTAAAGTGAAGGGTGGAATTTCAGGCAAACCTATAAAGCTCAGCCAACTGGTATCACCCCACAGGAACATTCAGGGTGCCAGAAGTTCTTGGGCTCCACTTGGAAGAGAAAGGGCAATGACACCAGGTGAAGTCCTATCAGAGGCTCAGTAAAGGCATCAACTAGATGCCCTTCGTCCTCTGAGTCCTGGGGTGACACTCAGGCCCCTCCATCTTCTGGATGCACTCAGAAATCTTGTAGAAAGAAGCACGTTGACCCAGGTAGCAGATACCCATTTGCAGCATTTTAAGGCAGGAGAATGGACTGTCCGTTCTAGAAATATTTTTTCTAGAGAGCGAGACAGTGAACCA
>NW_011889379.1:236712-246427 GCF_000151845.1 Pteropus vampyrus
CACCATAGCCTAGCCAGGTGACATAAAATTTAACCATCATGGTGTCTTAAAGTGACAGGAATTTGTTATCTTATAGTTCTGGGTGTCAGAAGTCCGGAATCGGTCTCATTGGCTTAGTGGCTTTGAAGGGAGAATCTGCTTCCTGTTTTTTCCAGCTCCTAATGGCCGCCTACGTTCCTCGGCTTGTGGCCGCTTCCACCATCTTCAGAGCACGTCACTCCAACCTCTGCTGCTGTCGTCGCATCTCCTACGACTGACTCTGACCCTCTTTCTCCCTCTAATAAAGATCCTTGTGATTCCACTGGGCCCACCCAGGCAACCTAGGACTTTAACTTAACCACATCTGCAAAGCCCCTTTTCCACGTGAGGTAACGGATTCACAGATTCCGGGGGTCAGGATGCGGATGTCTTTGGGGGCGGGGCCATTGTTCTGCCTTCTTCACTCTGTGCTTTCAAAACCCCTGCCCCGGAGCACTGTTAGCTTCTTCTGGAGGCCCCGAGAATGGACCACTTTGTGATGGAGGATGCTTATGATTCAAAATGTTTAATTTGAGTTTCGTGATTTGTAAGGGTCGGGAGGTTGTTTTGTTAGCGTTTTCTTAAAAGGCAACCAACTACTGCATTGACGGACAAATCTGAAAAATCAGGCCTTTTGGAACTCTAAGGAGGAAAATGAATTGGCATTCTTGACTGAAGCTCTATTATTTGGAAAACAGTCATGCTAGATTACAACCTTAACACGCTGCATGTCCCTGAGAATGAGTGTTTTCTTCCAGCTCTGTTGAAAAGCGTTTCCTTTTCTGAGAGGAGCCAGAGCTGAGAGTCTGGGTGTTAAGCTGCCAAAGGATGGGAACCATTAAAAAAATTCACTTAAGGCTTAAGATGTGGAGGTTAATGCAGGCGGATGAAAAAGACATTTCCTCCTTCACGGGCATTTACCGTCTGGCTGGGAAGTGAAATATTTCCCAAATGATAAAAAACTGCGACGCAGTCGTCGAAGCCCCTGAGTTCTGCCTAGTCGCCCAGGCTACAGACTTGGGTGTCATCCTCGACTCCTTCTCGCCTGTTACATTCGCATCTCTGAGTCCTTAACGAGGGTAAACTCTTCCCTGCTTTCTCTGCCCGCCTCACCTCTTTCCCTCGCTAACTCCCAAGGGCCTTCCTCTGGCCCCCAGGCATCTAGTGACCTCCTCAAGTCCACCCTTGACCTAGGGCAGTGTAGCTTTCCACCAAACAAGTTTGGCCACGCTGCCTGCTGCTGAAAGGCCTTCAGACGCTCTCCCCGTAGCTTTGAGGAGAAAATCCAGATTCCTTTTGAGTACTTGTAAAACCCTCTCTGTGGTCAGACGGCCCCCCGGGCGTGTCCTGCTTCTCCAGGCCTCGGGTTGGTACCTGGGGCCTTCTCCTGCCTGCTCGTTCCCTCAGACTCAGGTGCCGCCTTCCCTGGAAGCCCTTCTGCATTTCCCCAGGCTGGTTCCAGACCCTTCTTCTGCCGGAGGTGCCCTAATCAGCGCAGTCACAGCACACGTGACCGCTCCTCTCACGCGTGACCCAGTGCTTGGCGCAGAGCAGGTGTCAGCGCCCTGTCATGCCAGAGTCCGGTGGTAGGAGACACCCCCGCCTGGCCGGAGGAGTGCTGGCTCCGAGTGACCCAGTCTTCGCGTGGGTCTCTGTCTCCTTTCCGTGCTTGTTCTTTCTCACTCCCTGCCGCTCCCACTGTCTCTCACCCCCTTGTTCTCTCTTGTTTTCTCTCTCATATACACACACACCCCGTCTTTCTCTCTTTCTCACTCTGGTTCTCCTTTCGATGCCAAGCAGCACAGAAAAAGACTCTATTTCCCTGCCTAATTTTGCTGAACTCGAACTGCACTTTGGAGAGCCGAGCTCGCCGCAGCCTCCTCCCGCCCCTCGGGGGCGAGCGGTGAGGCCGGCTCCGCGTGTCTGGTGCCACACTGCAGCTCTGCAGCTCGCAGGTCTGGAAAAGGGACGCTCTTTATATTTGCAGATATAAAGTATCTGAGGATATTCGAGGAATCCTATCATGGATCATCCACTCTGAGTTTGTTTCTTGTTTCCTGGTCTTACTTTATAGGCCAGACCTGCCTTGATAAGAAAGGATTTTCTGTTTTTTACCTTTAACGATAGAAATCCCCGCAGGGTTGCCAAGGGCTTGCTCTGAGCTCATGTTGAATGTGGAATTTATTATCGTTGTTAGTGATTCCGCCTGGGGAGTCCGTTTTAATGGAACTATCCCTTTTTTGCAGACACGACAGTCTTGATGGGGATGTACTTGGTAACTTGGTATCATCCAGAAGGCCCCCGCACAAAAGTAAGCCTGTGCAGATGGTGCCGGCTGAAAGTCTCCCTGTGGCCCCCGCGTGGGAGAAGATGGACAAGCTCCAGCCGGCAGAGCCTCCCCTGGACACGAGGAGGGTGGGCGAGAAGGTCAGGCCAAAGTGTGGCCTGATTGTCCGAGGCATGATGGCTGGGCCCACCGCCAGCTCCCCGCAGGTGGGGTGGTCATTCTGAGTAGAGTGTGAGAACCGGGTGGGCTTAAGCGGCTGCCTGGGTTTATTTTGGGGTACCTCACAAGACAGCCCAGGGTGAGGGGATCCAGGTAGCAGGTGGGAAGAACACCTGCCCCTGCTTTCTTTCTGGCTCTGCTGTCAGCTCCCTGTGGGACCACAGGCAGGCCTCACGGCCCTCCCTGCCCTCAGCTTACCCATCATGCCAGCAGGTGGGTGCCATGGTTTTATGTTCCTTTCCTGAGTGAGAGCACATCCACCCAGCTTTCTTGTTGTGGTTCAGGAGTGCGGGAAGCCATCCAAGTTTAGGGAACTTCTTTTTTATTTTTATTTTATTTATTTATTTTTTAACATGGAAAAACCCATTTTATTGCACTTAAGTTACAAAAAAGTAAAATTTCCAAGTGAATCAAACCATAGACACAATCCCTTTAAAGGTCGTTTTCCTCCGTCATATCAGGTTGTTACATAACTAAAATTAACCAACTTGAATCCGATCGTTTTAAATCAGACTATAAATAAACAAACAAAAATAAACAGGAGGAGGGAAAAAAGATCGCCTAGGAGACAGCGTGTAGCCACTTTCACAGGTCAGCTTGAGGATGAACTTGGAGAATGAGGCAAACCTCCTTTTTTATTCTTTAAAACATGATAGTTAAAAGGGAAAAAGAAACCCCAATCCTTACGGTTTCATTTGCTTTGCTTTCAAAAAAAGCATTCTAAAAATTTAACATCGTTTTATAGTGTCCCTTAGAAGGGACCGTGGTAGGATCCCATTCGGTGGGGAGACTAAACCAAATGAGAGAGTAAATGTAGAAGAAGTTCATAAAACAACAAAGGGAAAGCAAACGCCAAACTCAAAAAAGTATGACATCAGACAAATTGGGGAGCCTGAGCAAACAGAAATGAGGTGGTCCGTGCGCGTGGCTGGTCCCCTCTGCTCCCACGTGCTCATGTGCAGGTGTGACTGTCTGTGGAGATGCCAGCACTGCAGGAAACCCTGCTTGCAGAAGCGACTCTCTCCCTGCCTCTGCCTGCGTCTCGTGAGATTGTCAAACGATGTCTTTATTTCTCTTGCCTGTGGTCTTGTTCGTTAGACCAGGTGTCTAAGGGAAGGCGAGGGTCTGCTTCATTCTGTGTGGTTCCGACCACGCCTCGACAGCATGTCCCATCCTAGGTGTCTTGTACTAGAAGAAGGACATTCATAAACTGGACCATGTCTAAAGGAAAAGAACTAGGAAGGTGAAGAGTTTGGAGGAAATCGATAGATCTGGGAATGTTTAATTGAGAGGGTAAGGCTTGTGCAATGTGAGGCAGAATGTAAGAGATTTCTTCGAATGCGGAAATACGAATAGCTTGGTTCCAGGATGGCAAAAATATGGCCTTCGGGTAACCTTTCCATGCCACCCTCTGACGCTGTGCCTGGGGCAGACATTGCTAGTTGATCTCAGTAGCCCATTTTCCTATCGAATGTGGATGTGACTTCAGAACCTCCCAGGCATCTTGGCAGTTACTCCCAATGGATGGATTGGAGTGGCGAGTGAAATGAACCCTATTCGCCATCTTGAGCTTAGGCTGTGAACCCCAAGGAACAGGGACTCCGCCACGTTTGAGCACAGAGCATGGTGTGTGGCCCTTTGTGGGACTGAGTGGTGTAGACTTACTTGGTGGCTCCAGAGAGCACCAGTAGGACCAGTGGGTGGAGGCTGGGAGGAGGAGCTCACAGTCAGAGCCGCCTCGGCAGCGGGACAGGCCATTTTGGAAGGAACTAGACTGGAGGTATTAAGGGGAAGCCAGGCACCCCATCTGCTAAGGACATTCCCATCTGGATGAGAGTTTAAACTACATTGGCAGTTCTCATGATCTCTTTATACTCGTAAAACTGTTGAGGAGCCCAAGAAGCTTTAGTTTATGTGGGTTACGTCTGTTGATAGTTACTATATTAGAAATTAAAACTGAGGAATTAAAAAATACTTACATGTTAAATCATTAAAAATAACATTAGTAAGCCTATTACATTTAACACATTTTTAAAAACGCTATATTTTTCCAAACAGAAAAGTAGTGATATGAGTAGCATTGTTTTGCATTTTTGCAAATCTCCTTCATGTCTGGCTTAGCAGAAGATGGTTCAAGTCTCATATTTGCTTCTGCTGTCTATTGCATTATGGCACTTTAGTAGAAGTAGTTGAAGAAAATCTGGCCTCATACAGATATGCATTTGGAAGCAGGAAAAGTATTTTAAGAGTCTTTTCAGAAAACTCGAGATATTCTTTGATACTACACTCGAACTAGACACATTGTAGTTTTTTAATGTAGAATCTGCAGCCATACCGATGAACTTTTGGCACTTTATCAGGTTTGTCTTGCTTTCGCCGGAATGAATCTTTTACCACTGCATGGTTTAGTAACATGATACATTGGTTATTTGGAAAATATTGGCTCACTAAATTATATAGATCTTCCGAATATTGACACATTTCATTATAAAAAAATCACATTTGTTGATGTTGCCACCCGACTCATCACAAAAGTTTTTAGGTATTGAAAGCACCCAAACTCACAGTGGGAGATACAAGTTTCCCCAAATTGTAATTTTTACTTAGAAACTTGTATTTCATCACTGACAAAACAATGCATCATTGATTTCCCTTGAAGTGACAGGTCAATTTATTTCTGAGAAAATGCCTGACAAATACCCAAACCTGAATAACCACGAAAAAAAAAAAAATAGCAAGTTCAGCTCACAGCTCCGACATCTGACTAGTACTTTTCCTCAAGACAGTTGTCACCCTCTGCATCCGGCAGAGTGCTTCCATATACCTCCCATTTTGTCACACAGAACATTAGAGCGGGTCAGGATTCAAGAGTATTGATAATGTTTATGCATCCGCTTGGACGTGATTAAGCGAAATTAGCACTTATTTACTTTTATTGCAAGGGGCGAAAACCTTGGGCACCACTGAGGTTTGGTGCCACTGCCTTGATCCCTCCTCAGGACCAGCAGATGCCCCCATTGGTGCTTTTGCGCCATCCCTGCAAATGTCGGCACCGTGGAAAAGGGAAAATCGTCCGCATTGTTATTATGAAAATGGTTTCGAGCTCCCTGAAAGGGTTCGGAGACCCCAGAGGTTGGCAGACCCCCCCTTTGATAACTGGTGGACTTGATGAACCCCAGGGGCCTGTCCTACCATGGCAGCCCACGCAGCGGAGACCTCCGTCATGACCGGGCTGTGGGAGGGATGGCCTGGACCTGCTTTCCTGCCAAGTTCTCTGTTTAGTGATCGTTTTGTGTGTTTTTCCCCTGGGGTAACTGAGTCCTGTGAAGCTCATTGAAGGATGGGTTTTTGTAGAATTTCCCCAGGTTTTCTGGAAGGTCCTTTGGCCATACTTACTGGTTGCTCAAGAGAAAAGAGCAAGGTTTGCTAGGTATTTCATCATTTTCTGTTACTAGATCAGTTCTGTGCTTATGAAGGATGAGTAAGAGGCTGGATTCCCTGCCCTTGGCAAAAGGTGGGGTCTCCTTAGGAACAGTGACTAATGTGTTCCTCGCTCTGTGGCGGGGGATGCGCTGGGTGGCGTTTGGAGGATGTTTCTAGTGCCTAGTAATTTCCACCAAGAGAGAACACTACAGAATTAGCTGTTCTCATTCCAGCACGGGCTTTACCATTCGGCCTAGGATTATTTCTGGGAATGCTGAGAGGTCCAGGAAAAGCCCAGCGCGTGTATTTTTGTCCCTTTCCCCGACTCCCCCACCCTAGATTGGTAACAACAGTTAATCAGTGATAGTGAGAGAGGACATGTCAGTTGATTCCTTTGGAATTCCTGAATTTCAAAAATTAAGCAAATCTTGGTGCTTACTAGGTATAGGTCACTGAGCTGGGAGCGCTGTAGACACCAGAGATGCATGAAGAATGGCCTTTGCCACTCCTGGACTCCTGGCAGGAGCGGGTAAGGCCATAAGTAAGTGGGGACAGGGGCAAAGATGCACAGCAGTAGCTGATATTTGGAACCTGGGACAGGTCTAGCTTTGAGTGAGTGCCTTCCCAAGGTCTCTGTGACCACAGTCCTGTGGGATGTGAGCACTACAGCTCCCAGTTCCTCCAAAACCTGTGGGCCAGGCATGTTTTGGAATTTATAATTTTGTTTTTTTCAGAAAAGAAATACAGGGCATAAACCACATACCACATTATCGCCTGCACTAGGGTTAGGGAGTAGCAGCCCATGAACAAAAACACTAACATTTCTGCAACTAAATATGAATATTCACACTTTAAAAAAGACCAAGCAATCTCAAAGCAGTTAAAAACAATTTGTTACAGGATTTTAAAATAATTTTTTTCCCAGAGGTTTTGGGATTTAGGAATTACGGATCGTGGATCTTGGGCAGCTTATATTACAGGCGAGGGAAGCGAGGGACAGAGAAGTTCAATAACTTGCATCCGGGGACACAGCTTGTTGGTGATGTCACAGGAATGAGAACCCAGGTCTGACCCGGAAGCCACAGCTTCACCTGCTGCTGGAACCTGCCTCCTGTCAGGGGAGCGGGAGAAAGGCTGAGGCACGCTTTTGGGGTTCATGCAGGTGGGGTGTAGTGAACTCATTCCAGAAGTGGTAGTCTTGGAGTGTCTCCTCGAAGAGTAACTAGGACTTTAAGAAGACTTGGGGGTGGGGACAGACTCTCCTGGGGGAGGGAACGTCACCGGCAAATACTTGAAATGAGATAAAGTATTTTCCCACCTCCCTGGAAGGGATCCTCACTGCTTTTGTCCTTGTCTCTTTCAGGATTCTCTCCGAAGGCGCTCCCTGAGGCGGCCCCCCGCCTTGAGTAGCATGACCCTGCCCCACGAGGAGGAGGAGGAGAGCCGGAGAGCCCTGGAGCTCTCCACTCGCACCCCAGCCTGTCCGGCCCCACGAGAGGGCTTGGCTTCCAGCGCCAGGAGCCCCCTGGGCCCGCTCAGCGAGCCCACCTCAGAAAAGCACAGACCCACGCCCAGCAGCCCTCCTCACTTGCTGAGCCCAGGGCTGCTCCAGAGGGGGAGCGGCAGGTGGAGAGAGCTTTCGGAGGACAGCCCAGCCATGGACAGCGGCCCAGAGACCAGCAGGACGCCCTCGAAGTTCTTGCCTGGTGGGAATGCCCGGACTGCCCAGGAGAGGCTGGAAAGAGTGTTCAAAAGGCAGGGGAGCCCGTCCCTGCCCCTCAGGTGAGCGCGCTATGCCCAGGGGATGGCTCTTCCTGGGGAACCGTCCAGTCCCTGGCTGCTCCCAAATCATCTCACGTCTGTTTCTTCCTTGTCAGTCAGGTGTCTGGACTCAGGGCGGCTTTGTTTGAATAACTTCACCTCCACCTCATCTCTCGCCTCTTTTACTGCCACCACAGCATCTGTCATTACTTGAAATCATTTTATTTATTTATATGTGTCTCCCCCACAGTGGGAGGGGCTTTTATATTCCCTGCACCTAGAATAGTACTTGGTACACGGAAGGCACTCAATATTTAGTACTGTTACTACTAATAATAACAACAACAGTAATAAGATCAATAAGCTTTTGATGTTGGCCTATTTTATGCAAAACACTCTTCTAAGTATTTCAAGTAAATTTATTCTTTTAATTCTCATGAAAGTTCTATGACGGGAATGCTGTTATTATCCCCACTTTACAGGTGAGGACACTGAGAAGTTGCTTTACTTGACCGAGTTTGTACTCCTAGTGAGAGGCAGAGCAGGGGTTTGAACCCAGGAAGCTAGCTGCAGAGCCCGGTGAAGGCATGAAGGATGGTGTCACCTCTCTCCCTGGGTAGAAGTCCTTTCCACAGGCTTTAGACGGTGACTGGCTTCAGCCTGAACACCTCCAGGGGTGGGGAGCTCCCTCCTTCTCGTGACTCTGCATCGTTCTGACTATTAAGAAATTCTTCTTCACACTGCGTTAAAATCTGCTGCCTGGACTTTGACTCAGAGGGCCTTGTTTTGCCCTCCAGTGCCAGAACATGTGTGCCTGGAAAAGGGAACAGCTCTTCAAACCTGTAGGTTGGGAGCCTTCTGAGGCTGCAGTGGTCTGGGGGTGATGGTGGGTTGAGGAAGAAGAGGAGTGGCTGGAGGATCAGGAGGCCTGGGTTTCAGTCCTCGCTTTGTCCCGGCTGACCCGGATCGGTTCTTTGTCTCTGGACTTCAGTGTCCCTGACTATAAAGTGTGTCTTTCCAGCTCATGCGCTTTGCTGGCCTCCGATTCTTACTTCCAGAGTTATTTAATACAGGGATCTTTACTGAGTAAGTACACTTTACAGGGCACTTGGGAGGTGTGGCACATGGGCTCTGGAGTCTGAGGACTTGGGCTAGCAAACCAGCTGTGCCCTTTATAACTGCCGTGGCCTTGGACCAGTTATTAAACCCTTAAAAGGGGGCGTGGCCTTTGTCTCATAGGAAGTAGGGCAGCAGGTCAAAGCGCTTTGACAGCTCTCTCCCCCAATACCAGGCGAAGTATAACCAGGAGTATTTAACATACGTTTACTATTGGTCAGTAAACGAACATTTTGGGGGCCTTGGTTTTCACCTAACACTTATTCCTTATTTGCTGGGTACCATGCCGAGCATGTGTGTATATTCTCTCATTTGCTCTTTATAATAATCCATGGGGGTGAATATTGTCATTGGAGTATTATTTTTTTTTTTTGAGTCCTCATTAGATAGTATTCTCCTCCTCCTCCTGAGTTCTGTACACCTCGACTAATAAAACAGAGGTATCAGTTAGATTGGAGGAAAATGGATATCATCTCTGTGATCGATAATGGCAAGGTAGAGGACACAGAAAGTCATGAGGCCTGGTGGGCCCTGAGCCGACAGACTGCCCCACCTCATCTCAGGCCCGGGGCAGGTCACCTGACATAGTCACATGGTGAGAGATGCCAGCCCCTGGAAGAGC
Organism: Pteropus vampyrus; assembly: GCF_000151845.1. Lineage (NCBI taxonomy): Eukaryota > Metazoa > Chordata > Mammalia > Chiroptera > Pteropodidae > Pteropus > Pteropus vampyrus. Next base: position 246,159 of record NW_011889379.1, read on the forward strand.
AGCTCACTCCCAAGAGGAGAAGGGGTGCAACTGAGCCTAACAGTCCCCTTTTCTTTGTTCCCCCAGAAAGCCAGTCAGATAAGCCTCATTTCCTCCCTTAGGCTGGAGTGAGTAGAGGGGAGGAGATTAAAGGTTTACACCAGCAGGAGACCAGCATGGCTACCTCTGAACTCCCAGAAGACACCGGGAGTGGAGAACAAGCCTCTTCCCACCCCAGCAATTATTATCCTCAGTTCACAGATGAGGAAACCGCTGTCAAAGTTCTGGGC
>NW_011889379.1:247237-250830 GCF_000151845.1 Pteropus vampyrus
CTTCCCCGCATACCTGGCCCAGAAAATGTTAGGTGCAGGAGCAAGAGCATGAGAGAAGCGACTCTTTGTTTACGAGTCTCCAGGGCTAGGTGTTCCAAGCACGGTGGCTTCCCAAATGGTACCTTGTGAAAGGTGATAGTCTAGCTAGGGGTGACCTCACTTGTAGGGCTTACAGCCCTCTCTCAGAGCATGCCGGCCTGCCACTTGTCTGAGAGTCCCTCAGAGTGACTCTCTGGGCCCTCTGATAGTCACATGGACCCCGCTATGCTTGATTTTCTGCACGCTAGCTAAAAACATGTCACGCTGGGCATCTGGTGATAGAACTGGCTTCCACTTATGCTTTCCAGGTGGGCATGGGCTGCGCGAGCTCCAGCCACACACTTTTTGCCCAGTCTTCCTTCACAACGTGAGTGTAATCATGCCCATGAAATTGAGAAGAGCTTTTGGTCTCCCCTGGGAATTCAACTCATGGCAATGGCCGCGGCAGCAGTATAGGTGCCAGAGCCACCAACCAAATGTGTGTCCCCTCAAGTGGCTTGAACTGTGGGGCCTTGGGAGCCAAGGTGGGAAAGCTTATGGTACAGACGGGAGTGCTGACCCCCAGAAAGGGGCATGGGCCTCTCCAGGGTCACACAGTCCCTTAGCTAGGATCAGGGACGCGATGGCCTGACAGTGCAAGCCATATGAGGGTATATTAGTTTTCTGTTGCTGGTATAACAAATTACAATTAACTTAATGCTTGAAAACAACACAGATTTATTATCTTATAGTTCTGGACGATAGAGGTCAGGATTGGGTCTCACAGGGCTAAAAGCCAGGTGTTGGCAGGGCTGTGTTCCTTCTGGAGGCTCTAGAGGAGAATCCATTTCCTTGCCTTTTCCAGCTTCTAGAGGCTGCTTGCGTTCCTCGGCTCGTGGCCCCTTCTTCCATCTTTAAAGCAAGTGACACCGGGCTGAGTCCTCAGGCTGCCGTCTCTCCGGTTCTCCCTTTTCTGTCTCCCCTCTACTTGTAAGGAGCCCCGGGATTATGCTGGGCCCACCTGGGTAATCCAGGATGCTGTCCCATCTCAAGGTCAGCTGCTTAACAACCTCGACTCCATCTGCACCCCAACTCCCCTTTCCGCGTCACCCACCGTGTTTCCAGTTTCTGGGATTAGGCCACGGGCATCTTTGGGAGCGGAAGGCGTTGCTCTGCCCACCGCAGAGGGAAACTTTTTCTTGCAGTATTTAAAATCTTTTTTAGTCTCATTGCAATTTTTAAAGTGTTCACTTTTTACCCTCTGAGTCTCCCTTTCTACCACTCCCAGGAGTATTTTTGTTGTGTTCACATTTTCCAGGCTTTCTTCCCTGTCTGACTGTTTGTCTGTCTCTCTCCCCCCTTTTTTTTTTTTTTTAATGTGCGTCACGTGTGGGGAGGGAACCAGGAAAACCCACAGCTGCACAGTCCTTCCCGGGACCAGCGGCAGGACCAGGCGAGCAGAGTCTCCAGTGCTCAGGGTGGCGGTTAACCCCACCTTGGGGCAGGTGACCTTCCCGGAACATAAGCTTAGAGTACGATAGAGTCCATGGAACTGAAGTTTAATTTAGTCGGATTTTAAAAAAAGATATTTTAAATTGGGTGTTTTCAAAAGCAGGGTGGAAGAGATGCTTCCCCAGGACCCATCTCGATTCTTAACCACATAGAACGTCAGGGCTGGAAAGATGCATGGAATTCAACCCCGATTTGGCATCCGGGGAGCTGAGGGGAAGTGACTCACTCAAGCTTCTGCAGGTGTCGTAAAGTCCTCCCCTCAGCTCTGTTTTCACTGTTTAGTTACTGCTTAGAGTTTTTGCTTCAAATACGCATGGTCCTTCCTGTACTCAACATAAGCCTTCGGCACAGTTGTCACCAATCCACATATGTGTGACATCTGTTCCTCACTCAGTAACTCCCTTGCTTTTGAAGTCACTTGCTTTCAGACCCCAAGTTCTTAGAGTTATGTCCTCAATAGAACCCTGTCAGTTCACAGAAATAACCATTAGTCAATTAATTTATTCGATGACTGTAGTGAGTGCCAGCTCCTACTGGCTCAGGGCTGACTGTTAGCATCTCTGCCGACTCTGCGTTCAGCGACATCAAGGTGGTAGCTTGAACTTGGTCTTGAACTTGAACTTGGTGGGAATGTTTATACCATGGAAATTGGCAGATGCTACAAATCAGCGTTCGCCTCCCTGGAGAGCCACCAGCACGCCCCTGTGATGGCTTACTGTGTGCCAGCCACAGCTCTGGTCACTGGAGAGTCTGTGTGAATGTATTAGACCAAGTCCCTGCCCTCTGGGATCTTACCTGTGTGACACAGAGAGGCAGTGTGGAAACTAGTACTCAAGTAAATATATAACGCACCTGAGGGCTACCTGGGACGATAAATCAAGGAAAATAAATCAGCGACAGGGAGCCCTGGGTTGCAGCTGCCGTTTTACAGAGGGGTAGCCCGGGAAAACCTTTCTGAGAGGGTGACATGCGAGAGGAGACCACAAGAAAGACGGGGAACCAGACTGTTGAGAGAGTAGCTGTACACAGGCCCTGCGGTGGGAGCATGGCGCTTGTTCCAGGCCGGCGTGGACGAGGGAGGGGAGAAGGAGCAAGGGCCTGGAGGCTGCAGAAGGCGCTGGCCTTCACCCCAGGAGGTGCAGAGCCTTTGGAGGTCGAGCAGAGGCGGGGCATGGTCCCACCCTCTGGCTGCCGGGTCGAGTAGGGACACAGGCAGCAAGGGTCGACACAGGGAGGCTAGTCAGGGGCGATGGCAGTGGTCCAGAGGGCGGTTGATGGTGGCCTGACGGGGTGGTGGCAGTGAAGGTGGTGAGGCGTGGGCTGGATTATGTCTCGCTCGCACACACGCACACACGCACATGTACACACAGGGGGGTCGATAGGATTCGCTCGTGGATTGATGTGCTGTATTAGAGAGAGGAGGCAAGGATGACCCCAGCAGTTGCTGAACGACTTCCAGAAAGGGGGTTACCGCTCCCTGAAATGAGGGAGACTGGGGGGAGCAGGGTTAGGCTGTGGTCACGGGGCCTCAGTCCGTATCCCCCACGTGCCGTGATGCTTTCTACCAGGCCAGTGGTGTTTCTTTGTTCACGGGCCTCCCTGTGGCCTGTGGGTCGGGGACCATGTGCCTGGAACCACAGGTGGGAGCAGTTAGCCATCTCACCGTCATCATTTCGGGCCCTGCTGCTGCTGCTGTGAAGGGTCATTCATTCTCTGCTGGCCTTCGAGTCTTGTTGAGGATGTCAAGAGATTGTCCCTCACAGCAGGGCCGCTACTACTAGAGCAGTCCTGGGTGGATGGGATCACTCACGGCCGTTCTTCCGTGACAGTGAAAGCAACTGGCTGGCCTTCAAGTCAAGCACTCGGTTTTCCTGTGTTTGAAGGTTGAGTTTCTGCCTTGGTCACATCTCCAGGCCTTTCTGGGCCGCTGTGCTCCTGTCTGTAAGGGGAGAGGTTGGATCTCTTTAGGGGCTCCTCCACCTCTGACACCCCCCACCCTACATTCTAATGCGGCCTCGGGCAAACCTAGATCAAAATTCTGCCTCCTCTTTGATCCAAGAATC
>NW_011889379.1:250880-253316 GCF_000151845.1 Pteropus vampyrus
GGCTACCTGGGACGATAAATCAAGGAAAATAAATCAGCGACAGGGAGCCCTGGGTTGCAGCTGCCGTTTTACAGAGGGGTAGCCCGGGAAAACCTTTCTGAGAGGGTGACATGCGAGAGGAGACCACAAGAAAGACGGGGAACCAGACTGTTGAGACAGTAGCTGTACACGGGCCCTGCGGTGGGAGCATGGCGCTTGTTCCAGGCCGGCGTGGACGAGGGAGAGGAGAAGGAGCAAGGGCCTGGAGGCTGCAGAAGGCGCTGGCCTTCACCCCAGGAGGTGCAGAGCCTTTGGAGGTCGAGCAGAGGCGGGGCATGGTCCCACCCTCTGGCTGCCGGGTCGAGTAGGGACACAGGCAGCAAGGGTCGACACAGGGAGGCTAGTCAGGGGCGATGGCAGTGGTCTAGAGGGCGGTTGATGGTGGCCTGACGGGGTGGTGGCAGTGAAGGTGGTGAGGCGTGGGCTGGATTATGCCTCGCACGCACACACGCACGCACGCAGGGAGTCGACAGGATTCGCTCGTGGATTGATGTGCTGTATTAGAGAGAGGAGGCAAGGATGACCCCAGCATTCTTTGCTGAACAACTTCCAGGAAGGGGGTTACCGCTCCCTGAAATGAGGGAGACTTGGGGGAGCAGGGTTAGGCTGTGGTCACGGGGCCTCAGTCTGTATCCCCCACGCGCCGTGATGCTTTCTACCAGGCCAGTGGTGTTTCTTTGTTCACGGGCCTCCCTGTGGCCTGTGGGTCGGGGACCATGTGCCTGGAACCACAGATGGGAGCAGTTAGCCATCTCACCGTCATCATTTCGGGCCCTGCTGCTGCTGCTGTGAAGGGTCATTCATTCTCTGCTGGCCTTCGGGTCTTGTTGAGGATGTCAAGAGATTGTCCCTCACAACAGGGCCGCTACTACTAGAGCAGTCCTGGGTGGATGGGATCACTCACGGCCGTTCTTCCGTGACAGTGAAAGCAACTGGCTGGCCTTCAAGTCGAGCACTCGGTTTTCCTGTGTTTGCAGGTTGAGTTTCTGCGTTGGTCACATCTCCAGGCCTTTCTGGGCCGCTGTGCTCCTGTCTGTAAGGAGAGAGGTTGGGTGGATCTCTTTAGGGGCTCCCCCACCTCTGATACCCCCCACCCTACATTCTAATGCGGCCTCGGGCAAACCCAGATCAAAATTCCGCCTCCTCTTTGATCCAAGAATCAGTCTGTTGGGCTGGCCCGTGAGGTTCATCTTGTGCCAAGGATGAGCATATAAACCAGGACCCTGTGCCTTTGGGGACCTTCCTAGGCCATGTGCTCCTTTGGGCTCCTTTAGGTGCATCGTACAGTGACCTCAGGCTCAGCATCCTGGAGTCACCATGAGCCGTGAGCACAGGGGTCTGTCACTGGAGGCCTGGTAATCTGCTGTGTGCGGCTGCAGGGTTCTGAGCTGGGAGGCAGGCCGACTGCTTCGTGTCGAGGTCCTGCCACCGCTAACCCCTTCTCCTGTGACTTCAGTAACTTCTGTCTTAGGTCAGGTTCCCAAGAACAGTGGTTCTCAAACTGTGATCCCGGGACCAGCAGCGTCTGCCTTACCTGGGGGCTTGTTGGAAACAACTTGTCTGACCTTGAACTAGGACTTTGGGGGTGGAGCCCAGCAATGCGCTTCACAAGTCCTCCAGGGATGTGCTACAGGCCGGGGTCTGGGAACCAGTGCGCCAGAAGCCAAGCCTCAGACAGAGGGTCAGGTGCACGTAGTTTATGGGGAGGGGGCGTGTTCTCAGTGAGAGAAGCAGGACAGGGGAGACCCCAGCAAGGATATGGGGTTTCCCTCTGACCCCACAGGGCGATGGGAGTGAGAATTGATCCAGAGCTGGGCCCACCTTTGAGACAAGAGTAAGCTTTTTTTTTCCCGTGTCAGTCATTGGCCATGGGTTGCCCGTCCCGGGGCGGGGCGGGCAGTGTGCCTCTTCCTGGCCGAGTGTGGTGAAGGGCGATTCTCTGGAGAAGGGCACAGCCGTGAGCTGTTAGCAGCCAGCGTGGGCAGCAGCTGGGCCAGGCGCGCCCAGTCGGGATCGTCTGGAGGGGGCCGCGGAGTCTTCCATGTCAGCCCTCTGGGCCCCTCTGTACTCACCCAGCGCCCAGTGCTGTGACAGGAGACAGGCTGCAAGGCCTACTCACGCTGCTGCGTGGGGTGCTCTGGTGAGGCAGGCCAAGCGTGGAGGTGACAGACCCCAGAGGGGGAGACCGGAGTGGAGCCTGACCCAGGCCCACAGGCAGCCCCGCCATCATGACCTTGCAACGTCGTCGGCTTCGTGGCAGGGTACTGTCCCGTTGTGTCAGAGAGGATGTGTGTCTTGACACCCTTCTTGGTGCCCAGATCTGGCCATGGCGATGGGTGAGATGGCTCCCGGCCTCTGAAGCTCAGGGCCGGCCATGAGGCTGTGGCCCTCACAGAG
>NW_011889379.1:262346-263000 GCF_000151845.1 Pteropus vampyrus
CTGACACCCCCCACCCTACATTCTAATGCGGCCTCGGGCAAACCTAGATCAAAATTCTGCCTCCTCTTTGATCCAAGAATCGGTCTGTTGGGCTGGCCTGTGAGGTTCATCTTGTGCCAAGGATGAGCATATAAACCAGGACCCCGTGCCTTTGGGGACCTTCCTAGGCCATGTGCTCCTTTGGGCTCCTTTAGGTGCATCATACAGTGACCTCAGGCTCAGCATCCTGGAGTCACCATGAGCCATGAGTACAAGGGTCTGTCACTGGAGGCCTGGTAATCTGCTGTGTGCGGCTGCAGGGTTCTGAGCTGGGAGGCAGGCCGACTGCTGCGTGTCGAGGTCCTGCCACCGCTAACCCCTTCACCTGTGACTTCAGTAACTTCTGTCTTAGGTCAGGTTCCCAAGAACAGTGGTTCTCAAACTGTGATCCCGGGACCAGCAGCGTCTGCCTCACCTGGGAGCTTGTTGGAAACAACTTGTCTGACCTTGAACTAGGACTTTGGGGGTGGAGCCCAGCAATGTACTTCACAAGTCCTCCAGGGATGCACTACAGGCCGGGGTCTGGGAACCAGTGCCCCAGAAGCCAAGCCTCAGACAGAGGGTCAGGTGCACGTAGTTTATGGGGAGGGGGCGTGTTCTCAGTGAGAGAAGCAG
>NW_011889379.1:264232-277423 GCF_000151845.1 Pteropus vampyrus
AGTAATGGGTAGAATTTTCATTTTAATTTGTCTCTGCACATTATTTGGACTTTATGTCAGACTACAGAGGTTTGGAATTAGCTGACTCTTGAAACAAACATAGCACACCGTTGCTTTCCTGGGTGCCAGAAGCCCCGTGTAGACAGGTGGCCTGCCTGGGGCTCCTGTGCTAGCCTAGCCTCACCTTCATAACCGACTCCAGGGACCTCTGTTCTGTGGCAGGGATGCCGCCCCACCCTGTGCTCAGCTGGTCTCCTGCCCGCCTTTCCCCTACCTGCGCACCCCAGTCTCGAGCAGCATACCGGTTCTCTCTCCTGAAGGCTGGCCTCTCCCTAGCATGTGCACAGTTCTGAACCACAAGAACCGGCTCCAGGGCACACTACAGGCCACCTGGAGCCCTCCAGGACCGGGCCTGATGTCCCTTCCCTTGTATGGCAATTACAGCTGCGGGGTAGGTACCTTCAGCTGCAGAGTTTCTGAGGCTTCGATCCAGTGCATCTCCCAGGAGAAAGAGACGTTCTTTGCCTCAGGTTTCCTCTGAGGTCAAGAAAGCGTAAGGAGGTGAGAGAGTGCCCACACCTCATTCTGTCCATCTCTGGGCATCAGAGTTGCAGCTCCGAGATCCTCCTCTGACCACACCAGGCCTTGCCCGCTCGGCCCTGGGCCCAGGTCCGTGGCATGCAGGTCAGGAGAGTGTTCCACGCAGGGGCAGCTGCTGCCGCCAGGAGGAAGAAGGCCGTTAAGGCTCAGGATCAGTTTTGGGAGATGAGTGTCAGAGGGCAGAGGAGGTGTGAGGAGATTCTTTTCTCCTGGGTGTTCTTTTCTCATTCAAGTTGCTTGTCTTCTGGCCCCCAGGCAGCTTCCAGCAGACCTTGGGGACCAGAACTCCAGAGAGAACCACACAGAGGTCAGCCATAGGGCCAGGCTGAGAGTAGAACAAGTGAGACATTGAGGGTGCAAAATTTAAGGGGGCGCTCGCTCTCAAGGTGGCTCAGCGGCGGCGTAGGCGCCTGCACGAACCTGAAAGTGAGGCCTCCTTAACTCTGCACCTTGCATTCTAACCCTAATGCTGGCCGGGTCCACAGAGTCTGGCCCTTTCTCTTCTGCTCCTTAGGATCATGGGTAACCCTCAATATAGCACAATGATTTGATAACTCATCTTTACTTTCATGAACTCCTTGAGGGCTGGAGTGGGCCTGCCTGCTTGCTTGCTTGCTTCCTTCCTTCCTTGCTTCCTTCCTTCCTTCCTTCCTTCCTTCCTTGCTTCCTTCCTTCCTTCCTTCCTTCCTTCCTTCCTTCCTTCCTTCCTTCCTTTGTTTGTTCATTCCTTCCTTCTTCCTTTCCTCCCTCCCTCCCTTCTTTCCTTTCTAGCTACCTTCCTGGACCTGATCCTTCCTTCTGAGTAAATGACATAATGTATATAGTAAGGAAACTGGAAGGGAAGTTTATGCTGATCTGTTTGGGACAGCGTCATGGAAATTAAACTGATCATTGTTAATAGAATTAGAACAACCTAAACTTTATTTTCAAGTTTACTTGTTGGCATTTATTTTTATTCATACATTAATTTAGCCAGTTAACCGTCTAACCAACCAACCACCCTTCCTAACAACCCACCAACTCATCAATCCACCCATCTACCAACCAACCAACCCATCATTTTTAAGCCATCTTGAATGTCACCTTCTTCAGGAAGCCTTTCTCCACCTCTTCCCCTCTCCTGTACCTGAACATCAGCCCCTGCTCATACCTCTCACAGCGCATGTCACAGTGGAGAGAGCCAACATGCTACCTTGTTTCTCCTGCTGGACTGTCAGCTCCCTGAGGAAGGGGGTCGGTTGTCTGTGACCCTGCCTCCCTCAATTTTGCTCAGAAGTGTTCCTAACCTGTTGGATGGAGCTGACTTACCGGCTTTGCTTAGGGGCAGGGCGCGAAGTGTGAGGTCTTCTCCTCACTCAAGGAGCCCACAGGAGAGTGGGTTAGTGACTTAGCGAACAGAAGAGGTCACCTGACAGTAGCAGGCAGGATCTATCCCAGAGTCGGATGGTCCCTACCAAGGTGCCATAGGATCTTAGAGGAGGCGGCTGTTGCTGGGCTAGGCCCTGAAGGCCGAGCAGGGTTGGAATGGCCCAGTTGGGGGCCAGCCAAGGACCTCACGCCTGTGTCTAGACATACTTATCGCTCTTCTCCATCTCTCTCCAGCCTGGGATTTTTGGGGAGACCCCTGGAGCCTCATTCCTGATGACTGAAGCAGCTCTCTTACTGTTCTTCAGCCCGTTTTTTCTGGGGCCTGCTTTGGGTTCTGCTGCATTTCTAAACCATTTGGATAATGTGCACTCACAGTGGCTCATGGCAAAAAACCTAAGTCCATACCTTTCCCTCAGGATTGGAAAAGGGCTTTGCGTTAGGGAAGAGATGGGCATCCTTGTTCCCACCTGGAGTATAACTCTACCAGGCTGGTACCTTGGGGGCTGGGCAGAGAGGGCCGAAGTCCTCCCCCTGCCGAATCCTTGTGGACCGTCCCTCGTGATGCCCAGCTGGTTTTCCCAAAGGGTGGCTGTGGGTGGAATGCTTCTGACTCAGTTGGCCTGGTGCCCCCATCTTGAAAAGATGGCCTTTGATGCTGAGTTCTGTCGGGCATTTTGGGCAGAGTTCTTCAAATCACAAAGATGACCTGCCAGGGCAGTTTCCTGTGTAGCTAGATTCCATGTGTGTGCCTCATTCCAGAAAATTCGACTTTGTTTTCTCTGCTCATTCCATGAGCAGTTACTAAAGCCATGGGATTCCTTCCATTTCCTGTTGGGGCCAAGTTCATGGCCACGGGTCGCTCAGAAGTGGAGCCTTTTCCTGATAGAGTAAACAGTTTTTGATCTCACTCTAAATACATGTTATTTAATTTTACTCAATTCAACAAGGCCTTTATGGAGTGCCTCTTGCTTGTCCAAATAGCACTGGGGGGAAGAGATGCTGAAGATGTTTCCTGCCCCAAAGAGGCTGAGGCATCCATACAAATCACTGTTCTGCAGAATTAAAACAAAGGAGTGACAGGCAGCGAGGGCAGAGTGCCATGGGCCGGAGGCCGCGTCGTGGCCGGGACACTCGAGCCGCTGACATTTGTTGAGTACTCACTACCTGATGGGTCCTGTTGCAAGTGCTGCAGACGTATTACCTCATTTCATCCTGACAGCAGCACTGGAAGGGTTATCAGCTCCATTTCACAGGTGGGGAAACTGAGGCACAGAATGACCAACTAGTCTGAATCCATTTAAGCAGCCTGGCTCTAGAGGCCTCAGTCTTAACCCCTCTCTTCAGACCCCTCTCTGGGGAGAAGGACTGTGAGGGCGCTGGCATGGGCAAGGAGTTAGAGGGTCAGCCTGGTAATTCAGGGAGCGGAAGGACCCTAAGCCGAGGTGACAGTGTGAACAGAGGCAGAGAGGTGAGCACACTGGTGCAGCTTGAACACAGGACGTGTGTGGGGACCAGGGGGCCGGGCCCTGGAGGACCGGACAGTGCCCTGAGAGCTGGGCAGAGAGCAGTAGAGAGGAATCGAAAAAAGGTCTCTCATGTTTCCGGTTACATGATGGTCATTTTTTTAACCAGTTGGAGCTGTGCTTCGGGAAGATTATCCAGGGACGCTGCAGGACCGAGCAGGGTGACTAGTAGGAGGACTGTGACCTAGAAGGCAGGGTGGGCTCTGACCTGGCTGCACCAGACAGGTGAGGATCCGTGGGTCTGCGGAGAACCCACAGGTGCTGGCGTGCGCGGAGGTCATGGGTCTGGAGGGCCCGGAGGCTGGGCCTGCGGTGAGCAGGGATAGGAGACCCGAAGCAGGGGGCACTGGCTGGGTCAGGAGGCAGATGAGGAGCCTGTTTCTGGACACGTCAGCTGATTTTTGTCTCCACAGATGGGAGTGGGGCAGAAACGCAGATCCTGGGAAAGGCTGGGAGAGGCACGTCTGGGAGGTGTTGGCACGGGGCTGGGAGCTGAAGTCCTTGGAGGGGCGGACATTGCCAGGGGCCCATGATAAAGGCACGAAGGTCAGAATCCTGCAGGAGGAGAGCCACGTGTTGGTGTGATGAGGGGAAGGAGGACTGGAAGGCGAGGGAAGAGAGGGCCTCCCAGAAGCAGGAGGTCGGCAGCTTCGGACTCTTGCGGGAGGTTGGGAAGGTCACTAGGTCTGATGCTGGGAGTGGCGCTGGAGAGAGCACTTTCAGTAGGGTCCTGGGGACAGAAGGTCCCCTGCGGTGGGTTGAGGAATGGTGGGGTAAGGACATGCACAGAGAACACGGAGGTTTCTAAAAGGAGTTTAGAGGCGGAAGGAAGGGTAGGTCCAGACAGGCAGCTCAGGAAGGTAGAGGGCTAAGGAGCAGGGTCTTTTTTTCCGGGGCAGGAGAGATGCGAGCACGTCTGTAAGCCAAGGGCTGGGCGCCAGCGGCAGAGAGGAGAAATTGGCGTTCACAGAGACTCTGAGGAGGCGGGAAGTGTGTGCCTGGGCGGGGGCTGGCAGGGGGCAAGGCCGACAGCACGAGATTCCTTTTCTCCATGCTGCACACTGGTCATCGATGTCCATGGTGACGGGCCTGCGGCATCACGAGTTTCCAAAGCACGTTTTAAATCCCCAGTCCCCAGTGAAAGAGCCAGTTCTGCTGAGTTTTTGAGTTATTTGAAACGTACTCCGGTTAAGCAAAGCTTTAAGTTATTGAGGACCACCGTTTGGGAAACTTTGCATTTTATCATATTCTGAGATTTTGAAATGTGGGCCTCTGTCTTTAACCTCCTGATGAGGTTGAAAGGGCCGGAGATTTAGACTTGGGCAGATTTGTGTGTCACTAATAGGGTGGCCTTGAACACCACCTTTTTTTTTTTAAATCTCTTTGCGGCTACATTCTTCATTCAAAAAATAGGATGATGTACCCACCTCTATGGGATTGCTATGAAATAAACGAAATCATACATATAAAAATTTTGGCCCACAATAGTTACTTTAGTAACAATAGTTACTTTCTTTCGTAATGTTTAGTTAGTCCAAGCACCTCCTTCCTTAAATGGATGGATGTAGTCCTGAATAAATGGAAAATTTGTCAGAGAGAGATGGGAAGTGAGGCTAAAGCCAGATTGTGGAAGATGATGATGATCAAAGAGAAATGTCCAGGTCCATCGTGTGGGCCACGGCCACACGAAGCGAGGATCAGGGCGTGGCTTGAGTTCTCGTCTGCGACTTGGGCAGGTGTCTCCCGCGAGGCCGGGCACACTGCAGGCCTTCAGAGAGCGTTTGCCGACTGAGTTTGTCTTCCGTGAGGCGTTTCCGCCCTTTTGCGGCGAAGGCCACGGTGACGCTGGGTCAGTTCGAAGGCTCTGGTGGTAGATGTAGGTCGTGCGCTCCTTCCTCTCGCTGTTCTGGAAGTCCTTCCAAGGCCAGGCCTGAGCAGTGGGCTGGCACGGCGAGCTGCGCTTGCCCAGGCCCACGTGGCTGTGGTCTTCCTCACAGCTTCTGCCCTGGGCCCGGGGCTTCGGAAGGTTCTGTGAAGGAGCACCGAGGAAGGGGAAGTCCATGAAAGATGATGGCTTCCTGTTCCTGACGGTGTTGCCTGCTTCAGTCCCAGGGTCATTTTGTTCAGCCTTTCTCCCTTCACATGAAATCTCTTCTGAATGAGAAACAAAGAAGCTCGGGTGAGCTAAAAAGGTCACTGATAGAAACCAAGACCAAGTCCCTGCCACCGTCTGAGGACCGGAGGCCCTTTTGTAAGGCTTAGACCCACCTCCACGATTTTACGTTCACCACTTCATGGAGCAGTGACACATTGAGCGTTCATGTTCCAGAAGCTTCTATACAGAAGCTACCATATAGAGGGCATTTTGACAGGTGTCAGGAGCCAATGCCAGGAGTTGCCAAGGAAATCCACCCCCACAGACTTCTACAGCCCAGGGTCTCCCCGACCCCCGGACCCCCCCAGCTTTTAACAAATCTCAAGTCACTTTCTTGTGGAAAATCAGCCATCCTTAAAATCCAATACACTCCTAGGAGTGCATTAAAAGAAGAAAAGAGAAGTTGAAAGTATCTATTTTAGTTAAAAACCAAAAGTGATTCTGGCCCATTTAATATTTAATAAGGACATTACGACTGGCTTCTTCTTTTTAAAGAAAATAACTCCAAAAAGATATATTTACCAGGTACAGATCTGAGAAAGCTTAAACAAGGATCCCGGTTTTAAAAAGTGTTGTCGTACAAACAGACCCTACATGGATGTTACAGGCTACTGCCAGTGCTCTTAGGTGATACAGGCTGAAGTATTTAGGGATGACGGGTTATCTTATCTGCAACTTGCTTTCAGATGGTTCAGCAAAAAAAAAAAAAAAAAAAAAAAAAGGGTGTGGGTTTGTGTGTTTGGAGGGAGGGGAAGCCAATATGGCAAAACGTTAACAATTTGTCACTTTAAGTGAAAGGTATACTGGTGTTCATTGTGTTAGTCTTTGAATTTTCCCATAGATTTAACATAAAATAAAAAGGGGAAAAACAAAACATAAGGAACAGATAGGAAAAATGAATAGTCAAAAGGAGCTATCTTTCGTGTTTCAGTGAGGCTTGTAGAGCAGTGTTACAAAGTCATAGTGTGTCCCTAAATGCTGGAATTTGGGTGAGGTGACATAAAACATGAGGCTAGCCCAAGGTCCACAGAGAGAACAGCCCAAGACGGCTGGCGAGTGGGGCTTGGTAGCCCCTTCCTTGTTACATACGGGATATAACAGAGCAACCCTCTGACCTCCAAGGAACCGGTGGCTGTGACGGAAACAATAGCTCAGACATATTTTCCGGATGCGCAGAAAGCAGCCTCTTTTGGTGTCGTCCTGGTGGGCATCACGAAGCTGATTCCTACCTTCCCTCGCCAGACCTATCCCCTGCCCCACGTTGCCGAGACTGGAACCCACTCACCCACAGCCTGGCAGGACGAGCTGGCTGCGTCCCCCTCCCCTGACCCTCTGGATGTTTTCTCGAAACCCCAACCCTTTGATAACACCCACATCGTGAGGCTCGACGTGACATTTCAGACAGGAGCCTGCCCGACATGGGTCCAGCCGCTTCACATGGTTTTTGTATTTGTTCTGGAAAGAGCTCCAGATACCTTCTGGTCACAGCTCTTCCTGTTGGCTGCATTGGTGAGGCCATTTCCCGCCCATGTGATCAAGGAGGGGCTGCAGTCTGCGGGCCCCCGGCACGTCCGCCCCGCTGGGGACAGGTAACGGTGGCATGAGGGCACAGCCTGGAGAAGCGAGGACCCGGTGGGTTTTGGAGGGCGTGTGCTTTCAGTCTCTGCCTGTGTTATTTGGATTCAGATCCCTAGAAACCAGGGAAGCCCGAGCCTTGCCAAAGGGCTTCATTCCGCTTCTGCAGAAGTTTCGCTCTTCAGGAGAAACGAGGTTGTGCTGCTCTGATGATATTTTTCTCTCTTATAAACTCACATACAATATTGTTACCTCTTAAGGAGAGAGCACTGGCCCCGTGCTAAAATTCTAAGTCCCCGCTTCCCGACTTCTGTGTGAGGTGGGCCCTGCACTCCCTTGCTTTGGGGCTCGTGGAAAGATCTACCACAGATTTCCCACCATTGAGGGGGCTGTTCTTAGCCATGGCCCAGCTCCAACCTTCCAGGCCCCCCACCCGTGAGCCACCTGCGCTGAATAGCTTGGGAACCCTCATTGGAGGCCGGAGTGGTAACCCCAGAGGGATGTGGAGGGAGGGGACCCTCATTAAGGACCCTCACACCCATTTCAAGTGAAAACGGCTGCCAGGGGAGGCTGTCAGGAGGGGCTGCCTAGCTGGCTCAGGGACACATCTAGTTTTAGCCCAGGATATGCTTGTCCTGAGCCGGGTCTGGCTCCCCCGTGGAGGTCCACAGCTCTCTGGTTTATATGCGTGAGTGGTGTAATGCTCAAAAGTTTGCAAAGCTAATGGGTTTAAAGCAACACGTTTCTTTCTCCTTTTTCTAAGAAAGGCCCAGAAAACAGTCAGACCTCTGTGCTTTTGGAGTAAGTCAAAGTTTCCTGGAAATTCCTTCTCGGTGATGGGGCAGTGTGGGGCGGGAGACAGAGATGTTCTCGGAGCCAGTCTTGGCCAGTCCTTTCTCCACAAATAGGGATGAGGCGATTATAGGGTCTTTGGGTCGGCAGAGACTTTGGGTCATCTCTCTTGTGTGGCGGGTCACTAGGAATTCATGGGTCAGCAAAACCAAACCGAAAACAAAGCAGAAAACAAAACTCTGGGAAACCAACTTCAGATTTAGATTCAGATGTTGTAGGCCTGAAACTAATACAGTTTGGGCGACTTCTTTAAGGCAAAGAATATAAAAGTATCTAACTTCTTCAAATTTTACAAAAATAGAAGACGATGCCAGCATATTGGTAGGGCCTCTTGGAAAGGGCGTGTGCAAAGGAGGGTCCCTGACGCTTAAGCCCCACCAACGTCATGGTCTCTGAAGCCTAAGCCCCACCTCGTCGTGGTAAATCGAACACTATTTGGGTTGTTATTATTATTTACTTTTCTGGCTAAGTAGGAATATTAAAACAGTTTTATAAAATTTAAATATAGATATGATCTTGAAATAAAAGTCCGACGTTTAAAATGAATAAATTAAGCCTTGTGAAAGATTCACTGTATTGTTGCTGATTTTCCCTTTCACCATGGATTGATGTGTCACAGACTGGTTTGTGTTGGACAGTTTCCAATCCTCAGTATCCTCATTTTTGAAAATAGGGCTAAAAAGTCCCTGTGCTGCCTCCCACAAAGGCCTTTTGTGAGAATCGAATTACAAACTGTGCTTTGCAAGTGTTGCGTAAAGTAGAAATAACCTCCCAGATTAGCTATTGTTATTGTAAGGACAAAACCCTAGAATATTTAGAACCCTTCGAATGTCACAGAAAGGGAAATGGAAGCCTGGGGAAGGTGAATATTCACCCAGCTCACTCGGGGTGAGACGTAAGCTCCAAAAATCATTTAAGTGTAAGCGTCCTTACCTTTTCTAAAAATAAATGAGCTCGAATATCTTTCTCTTCATATCGGTACGAAGTTAACCTGGGACCCGGACAGTGTCGTCTCAGACTCACTGCTCACGGCTCTTTTATTAATGCTTATGCAGGGGAATGTTCTGTGGGTTCAAACAAAAATATTTCATCCCAGAAGTTGTTTTAAGCCACCTTTTGGCACGTTTATCCAAACAGATCATAAGTGGATTTAATGTTTAATGGGACTCGGAGAAAGTCGGCCTCTCCCATTGGGGCATCCCCTTCCCTGGACATGTTGGCCTTTATTAGGACAGTGAAGGGCGGGACTGGTGCCAGAAAGCAGCTTCTCCTAGCAGCTAAGTCAACATGTCCACACAGCTTTCCAGGCCACTATGGAAACCGGCGGCAATTCTTATGTAATGTCTTCCAGGCGGCATGTCAGAACCTTCCCTTTTATAACTCCAAGTGTGACTTTAGACGCTCTGGGACAGGGCCAAGGTGTAGAGCAGCCCTTTCCATCCTGGGCTCTCATCCCAGCCTCGGGGAGGGCAGGGCGGCGGGAGACTTTGTCTCTGGTAGAGCCATCCCCGTGGGTCCTCATTGCAGAACCGGGAGCCCTAATCAGAGGCAGCCTCAGTGATCCCACCTGCTGGGCGTGCAGTCTGGGGTTCACACGCAAGGTGGTGGGGGGGGCCCTATGGCCTGTGCCAGGCACCACGTCACGTCTCCAGCTCTGGCCCTGGCCCGTAAGATGCTCATCCAGCATCTTACGATGGTTGGGTTTGGCTGAGCCAGGCAGCCAGCCACGTGCCTGCGGGTGGTCGGGAGGGAGCAAGACCAAGAAGAAGGGGTGCTCACGCAGGGACTGGCAACCCTCTGCTTGGCGAACTGCGTGTCTCAGTCGAAAGTGTGATTACTCAGTGGATTTGGCCACGTCCCAGAGCTATACTCCATAGAGATCACTTTTCTCCCAAGAGGATGTTTTTTCCCCTGGAGTAACATCTCTATCTTCCTTTTCACTGCCCGTTGAGCCACCAGCCTCCCAGTGGCCTCTGGGAACTGAGCTCAGCCACACTAGGAAACTAGGCTGAGGGAAGGGCAGGGAGATAGGACTTGGGAGCCACAAAGCCTCCTAGTTTCGGGAAGAGGAACCAGCCTGTCCTAATGCACTTTGGGTCCTAAGAAAAAGTAGGCAGTGCCTCTAACACCCCGCATGGGATAGATGAAAATTAACCGGATGAATCTGGAGCCTGAATTTCTATTACTGGCTTTGCCCACTCCCCAGGGGGCCTTGGTAAAAGCTTCATCCCCCAACCCTGACCCCATCCCCACCCCTGACCTGACCACAAGATTAAAGTCGGTGGTCCGAGTTAGCCTTTTCAGCTCTTTGAGATGGACGGCCATATCTAGGGCATTCTGAGCACTCCTCAGCTTCCAGAGGGCGCATCCATTAAACGCCAGTTGTATGCCAGGGCCCTGTGCCAAATCGGGAGATCAGGGAATTCGTGAGGGAAGGTCGAATCTGGTTCAGTTTTGTTTTGCCAGTTGTGTGCCCTTGAAAGAACCCCCGCAGTCTGAGGTCTTGGTGACGAGTTTCTTCTCTGTTCCTGGAATAGGCCATAATCCGGCCTGACTCAAAGAAGGAGAAGCGTTGGGCTTGGGTTGGGTCCTCGCTCTGGCTCGCACACTGCTCGTCAAGGGTGTGTGCCAAAGCCTGTGGGAGGGGCCATGCGGAAAGATAGTTAAGCTGAGAAATCATCGCCCCCGAAGAACAATGGTTCAGGGGGCCGGAGTACAACGTGTCTTCTCTCCAGCCAGGCAGGCAGAGCCGATGGCTTTTCCAGGAGGATGCAGGGTCATCAATGTCCCCTCCCCCCCAACATGTCCTCACCGGGCGATTCCTATCTTTGTCCAATCTTCGTCATCATGGACCCAGATGAGAGAGACTTGGGTATGCAGCCCAGTTCCCAATTAAGGTTTTTCACTAGTTTCAGGAAGATCATTTATTTGGGTTGAATTGTTAAGGCAGATTGCTTTCGCAGTATTCCAAACAGAGTGCTTTCTCACAGGAAATGTCAGACCAGGCAATCCTAGTCAGGTTTTCCACATCCTTAAGCGAAAAGAAAAGGGAGAGGAAAAAAAAAAGATTCTTTTTATATGTCGAAGGTCAACAGAACTGGCAAGGGCAGGGTATGGAACAGATCTGCTGAAGCCGCTGCACACGGTGATGGTTAGTGCGCGACGGCTTCTCGATAACCCAGCCCTTCATGACACCTCATGTTCTCAGCGGCTTAATTTTAAAAATGCCTGCTGATTCGGCGGCCCGGGGAAGTGGCATGCTCCCCGCGGCTGGGACACGGACCCCATCACGCTGAGCTCCTGGGAGGCGAGTTCAGTTTCCTCACCCGTGAAGCCCAAGGCTGTGCCAGGTGATGCCCTCGACACCCTCCACGTCTGCCTCCCCGCGCTTCTGTACCTGGTCGTTTCTGAGGCAGCTTGGCTAAGTCTCTGTAGGAAGCCAAAGAGAAATGGAGAGCAGGGCAATGAAAAGAAAAACAAAAATCCCTTTTGTAGAGAACTTCATGAAACAAAAAGTGCTTTTTCAAATCAGCTCGCTCTCAGGGACCCGCCTCACAAAGCTTACTCCTCCCCAAGGTCAGCCCTTGATGAGAGCCTGTAAATGTTGCAAAGTCACTGTGAGGAAAGCAGAGAACGCTCATCTCGGCCGCTGCTCAGTGCTTGTCCAAGGCACACGGGGCCAAGAAGCTCCTGGGCGGTCGGTTGGGAAGGGAGGTGGGGGATGCGGGGTGTCTGGAGAGCTGTAGCCCAGAATCGCTAGGTGCTGTGGTCCTGGCAGCCTCCTACGGATGGTTCTGGCCAAAGGGTGGTTGAGGCTCAGGGCAGGTCGTTTATTGCCAGGTGATACCAGCATCCTCTGGCATGAGCTGGTCCGATGGCTCATCTGTCCCGTCCCTCTGTGTCCACTGTCATCCCAACAGCTCTGCCTCATTCCCACCTGACTTTCTAGTTCTTTCCAAAAGGATGTTCTGTTTGGAGCGGGAGAGTGTGATCCCAGGTCAGGAAGCCCGGACTTGCCAGTGTCACGTGACCTGCCAGCACTGCCTCCGCTGTGTCTCTAGTGTGATTTTGAGGCTTGTGGCATAGGGACTTTCTCATGGGGTGACTGCTTCCAGGAGGGGTGTCTCCAGTGCTTCGCTGTTAGGGTGTTCCATGGGGTTCAAATATGTGTATCAAGTAAAGTGACCCCCCTTCCCCCCCCGCCGCCTTCCTTAGAGATTGCTAAGTCCTTTTTTAAAAAATGTATGTGAGTATTCTCATCAAATGCTTTTTTTGCATCTATTGAGATTATTTTACATTTTCCCCTCCAACCCGTTGGTGTGAATTACATTATTAGATTTTTAAATAAAATTTTCTTGCATCTCTAATTGGTCATAATGTTCCTCAAACTCATGGCCGATGCAATTGTCTATTATTTTTTTTTCATATTTTTGCACTGTTTATAAGTGTTAAGGTTTGGAATCAAGATTCTACTAGCCTCATTAACCATCATCATCATCATCATCATCATCATCATCTCAGTTATTATGTAGCAATTACTGCACATTTGGTACTATTCTCAGTACTTGATAAGTTAACCTGTTTAATCCTCACCACCATCTTTTGGGGTAGGACTATTATTAACCTCATTTTATAGAGGTTCATCATGGCTAAATTTTCCTATCGAATTGTTATGTTTGTTAGTCTGCAACAAATCGGTTTATCACTCATAATGATTTTTATCCCAGTCTATTTCTATTTGATAGTATTTAGCTACATTAGCTTTTAAATGGTTCTGAGTTTTCATCAAATAGAACATATTGTAAGTGACCAATATCTTTATTCTCATGGACACCTTGCTTTTGGAATCCATAACTAATTTAGCCAAGTATCCAGTCCCAAACATATAGGAAGATGCGCCTCCTCATCTCTGTTTTTATGTTAAAGGCTGGTGAAATATCGGGACATAGAAGCAGTAGAGCATCTTTAAGAATAGCAGGGCCTGGGCACGTCCACCCTCTCAAAGCCCTTCACCTGGTCCTGTCCTGCGGTGAGTGGGCATGTTCAGGCTTTTTCCACAAATGAGGTGCCTGATGCCCACAGAGCATAAGTGCTTGCTCAAGGTCACACAAAGTGGGG
>NW_011889379.1:277998-282774 GCF_000151845.1 Pteropus vampyrus
CTCCGGGTGGAAGTCTCATGACTGGGAGCGGCCCAGCAGGCACATCACCCCCACCCGCTCGCCACAGTTCATGGCCACCTGAGGCCTCGTGGCTCTGCCTTCTGCAGCCAGTGGGGCCGTTTGGAGACTTCGTCGCATGGTCCACAGGGAGCTATGGAGGGTTTTGAGCAGGGGAAGGAAGCGTAAAATAAAATAAAGCAAAATAGAGCGTTCGGAACCAGCGGCTTGGGTCTGAGTCCTGGCTCTGGCCCTTCTGAGTTGTGTGACCTTGTGTGAGTCGCGTAGCTCGATATTTGGCTCCCATTCATGGAGCACTGACTGGGTGCTGGGCACACCAGGTACGGGGGCAACCAGGAGAAGCCCGCAGTCCTGTCTCCCCACTGGTTATCTCTTACCATGTGTATTTGTTTCCTGTGGCTGCTGTAGAGCACATGACTACAAACTGGGTGGCTGAAAACAGCGTGAATTTATAATACCACTGTTCAGGAGGACTGAGGTCCGAAATCACTTCCACTGGGCTAAAGTCAAGGTGTTGGCAGGGCTAGTTCCTTCTGGAGGTGCTAGGGGACGATCTGTTTCCTTGTCTTTTTCAGCTTCTGGTGGCCACTTGCATGACTTGGCTGCATTCGATGCTTGCAAAACACTGAGCACAGAATCTAGGACAGTCAGTGGAGTCAGATAACAGTATTTGCTGTTATTATTGCTGTCATTTTTATGAATGTGACGATGATGATGATGATGATGATGATGATGATGATGATGATGGGAACCTTTGAAGAATTTCGGCTAGGCAGCAGTAGGGTCAGATTTTCTTTTTTTGGAAAGATGCCTTTGACACCCATGTGAAGATGTGGGGGGCCGGCATGGGGCGGGGCGTCCCCCTGGGGGTCAGGAAACCAGTTAGGAGCTCTCGCAGTGATCTGGGTGAGGGATGAAGGGGCAGAGAGCAACAATGGGTCTAAGAGAGACGCTGTCGCCATTGGGATGTTCCAGAGAGGTCTGGAGCAGGTGGGGGTGGGAGAGGTGTGGCTGGCAGAGGCTTCTCATGACAGCGCCGGGGACTGGGGCGCCTCCATGCCTCAGCCCCTTCCCAGCTCCTCCTTTCACTGTTCCCCACGAGAACGCTTGCGGAACCCTGGCAGCATAGCGGCGTAAGAACCGGGTGGTTTTGAATTGGGGAAAATGGGCACGATGTGTGGGGGAGGACGAGGGCAACAGGAGGGCCTCCTGGCGGGGGGCGGGGTAGGGGCTCAGTTCCAGTACCAGGGAAGGAAACCCGAGTCCAAAGAAGCGTGCGCTCGGGCCTGGTACTGCACGTCCTCGGCGACGTCCCCCGCACGCCCCTCCATACGTCTTCAGGAGGAAGCCGGCCATTCAACAGAACGAGCCGCGGCGAGATTATGATTGTTCCCTCAATCATATCTCACCCTGCAAGGATGCTGGAGGAAAATATATTTCAATGCCACCATCAAAAGAGCTGTCATTGTTTTTGACATAGTAAATGGGTTTTCAGAGACTGATGTAATATTGTTATTTTTAATGTGTTCTTTTTAGAAAATGATTTTACTTTAGTTCAGATGGACGAATGCTGGAGGGAAAAAAACAACCTAAAGAGCACTAAAATTCAGGTAGACTGTTTTAAGAAAGTTCCCATGCACTTACCTGAATTTACAAATCGGAATCATAGGACAATTTTTCAGGTAAGAGAAGGATACAGGACAGGTTCTTTGCTGCATTTCGGAGGTTTCTTACAAATGGCTGCTAATAGCTTTACAGGAAAGCTGAGAGGAAAAAAAATAGAGATGAGATGAAAATAATGTCTGTAATGACAAGAACGTGGTGTGTGTGTGTGTGTGTGTGTGTGTGTGTGTGTGTGTACATGCGCGCGCGTGCACCCCACCAGTATCATGGTGACAGCAAATTAACTTTTGTTAGGTTCTTGGCAAGTGTCAGCCTACAGGGTTTACCATCCTACACTGGCTGGTGTGTGTGTGTGTGTGTGTGTGTGTGTGTGTGTGTGTGTGTGTGAACACAGCATTGAAAGATAATTTGGTCCCATTCCGTATGGAACTCGTGGCTCAGAGAGGAAGAGAGAGTGACCAGAACAAGGCACACAGAGTGGCGAGGCCAGCACTAGAGAAAGCCCGTCTCCGGACCCCGTCTGGTACCCGCCCATTCTTCTCCGCTGTTGGCATCTCTCTTCGTCCTCTGGTGCACTGACATTTTCTTTTTTTCTAGGAAAAATCAGTTGCCGGTGTCCAACAAGGCTGATGGCGAGCTGGGTGTCCTGCAGCTCGGTAAGTGTGGCTGCCGCCTCTGTGCTGTGCCCGTCGGGGCTCAGAGGCCTTCATTTGCTCTTCGTAGTGGGTGGTGGGCTCTCTACGGCAGGGGTGGGGGCCCCTTTCTTCCCATCTACCTGCGGAAGGAGGGGCTGGCCCAGTGAGCGGAGCAGGCTTCTTTCTTTTTGGTCGATGTCTTCTCGTACCACCTGTCTTTGTCTCCTGGAGAAGTTTGTATAAGAAGCCTGGGCGTTTCTAGATCCACACTGGATGGGGTGGGGGAGTGTGCAGAGGAGGCTTTTCTGCACTTGGAGGTTCTCTTAGGGCCACTGAGAACCCCTCTACAAGACTGTTCTCCATCAAAATATTAGCACAGCCATGTCTGGGGAAGTCCATTCTTTAAAAAAATTTACCAACATGTTATTGAGGTGTAAAATACAAACTGGGAAGTATATAAGTGCACAGACCTTTAGTGTTCAGCCTGTGCATTTTCACGTGCGTGCACATCTGTGTAACTAACTCACCAGCATCAAGGTGGAGAACACCTCCATCCACTCTTCGGTTTTGAAGCACTCTTTTTCCCTTCTCATTCTATAATTCTCTACTCCCCAAAGACTGGTGCGTTCGTAGGGCTTGGCAAAAGCGGCAGTAGGATGGAGGATAATGAACAACAACCAAGACAGGAAAGGAGGAGGCTCGAGTGCCTCATCTTCTAGAAGCCAGCAATTGACCTGTTGGACCATTCGAGCACATAGGAGCTGTTCACATACTTTTCCTCTCCTTTTAAGTGCTTCCTTTTTAAACCGAAGGAAGAAAGCGGTGTGCCCTTTACAAGTTCCTCGTGTGAGACGTGCAGTCTGCCGGTTGGCTTTGATGAAGTTGAAAGGCAGGGGCAGGCCTCTGAAAGACAGAGGCAGGGGTTTATTTATTCTGCTTAACTCACTACAGAGGTATCAGTTCCTCGGAGTTTTAATCATCAGAAATGGCTGGCGGGGATCATCTGGCCTACCCAGGAAGGGGCAGGCTTCTGCACGTGGCCGGAGGCAGGAAGTGCTGGCGTCTGAAGCCTTTTGGTAAAGCGCCTCACTTTCAGATTTTCCAGCGAACGCCACTCCTATTTGGACATGAAGTGAAGTGGTTCCCAGCCTTCAGAACCCAAAGGGCTTCTATTAGAAGGAAGGCTTTTAGCAAGTCTGTCAGAACCCAGCTGTTTGAAGTGCGTGCGTGTTTTCTTTCCAGAGGGAGGCAGACCCCTGTTTGCTGGTGGCTTAGCTAACGATTTCAAAAAGGAGAAGGAGATAAAAGAGATGATGGAACCTAGTCACCAAGCGACAGGAAACGAGGCGTTTTGGCATGAGGGAGCAAAAACAAGGAATAAAATTTGGTCAGAGGAAAAGCATTCTCCTCCCCACCCAGTTCATTTTTCTTCGGTTCAATTCAGCACGATTTAATTGGCAATTACGCGCCAGGGCACATGTGGTACTACTGAGGGCAGAGGGAGGTGATGGAGGGTGGCCCCGTCTTCTTGGAGGGCAAGGTTGCGGGGGACAAAGGAAGAGAGGTGTCCTCCGATAGCAGCGCATAAAGCACATGAGCAGCAGTTCACTGCTTCAAGACACATGTCAACTAAGTTCTGTTCTGGGTTCTGGAAGTTTCCATAGTCGGGATGAGATTTAGACTGGGCTTAGAAGGACGGGCAAGGTCTTGCTAAGTAGTGATGAGAAACGCACCTCATGCGTGGGTCAGGGCCTGGACTGTGTGAGAGAAAGAGACTGGCTTGCGGTGGCTGGACTGGAGGGGAAGTTGTGGGGTCGCGGGGAGACGGGGCTGGGAACGAAGGCTGTGGCAGGGTGAGGATGACCTTGAGCGCCGTGCGGAAGTGTTTGGCTGTAAATCATCAGCCAGTTGGGAGCACGTGGAGATTCCGCGCTGGTGAGTAAGGCGTTCAGGGCTGTGTGTCCGGATGATGTCTGGATGCGCGCGGAGGATCCCAGGAGTAAGAGCCTGGGCATTAGGAGACTGACGAGGGGGGCTCTTGGAATAGTCCAGAAAAGAGGTGCTGGAGCCCCTGTTCTTTCTGGGGAAATCCTATGGGTATTTCAAAACGCTGCTCAAATATTTACTTCTTATGGGACGTTTCCCTGAACTTCTAAGGCAGAATTATTCTCCTCTTCCCTTCTGTTCTTAAAACCTTTATACTCATCCTCTATTTTAGTACTTATGTTATATAACTTGTTTGGATCCCAACCTCTTCCTCTAGGCAGTAATCTCCTTGAAGGCAGGAATGGTGTTTTAATCATCTCTGGACCTTCTCTGTCCCACATCATCCCTGGCAGATCCTGGGTAAAATCTTTGATGTAAAAATAGAAAAATAACGACATGTTCCTATAACAATGGAGAGAGAAAGAGTGTGGGCAAAGTATGAGACATTCTGGAGGCAGAATAATCTGGAGGCTGGTGTAGCGCGGTGTATGGGAGAGGGTCGGGGTTTCCACCC
>NW_011889379.1:284444-288643 GCF_000151845.1 Pteropus vampyrus
AAACGCCGCTGCAGGGCGTGGGATGGTGAGAGGGAGCCTTGGCCAGCTGGGAAGGCACAGGTTGGTGCTGCCCAGACTCATGGTGGGACCCCGTCTGGGCCTTCGCCGCCCAGCTCTAAGGGGACTATATCTGGAATGTGACTTTGTGTCCCTTCTGGCTGGAGGTTCAGGAAGGTCTACTTGGTAGGATGGTGAAGTAATGAGAAGTCGGCCTAGGTTTATATCTCGTCTCTGCCACTTTCCATCTGCATGATTTTAGGCTGGTTACTTAACTTCTCTAAGCCTTAGTTTCTTCACCTATAGATGGGGTGGCGGGGTTGGGGGGGAGGGTATGATAATTATTCCCTCAGGGGCTATTACAGGGCTTAGGTGATAAAACACAAGTGGTTAATAAATTAAAGCCACCGTAGTAATAATCTTACTATTATTTTATTAGAAATGGTGACGTTTTCTTTCCTAATTCTACCTTCCTTACGTTTGTCCTCAGGCGGACAGATTTATGCATCGTGCCCACCCTTCATAAGAAATATGTCTGAGTGAGGCTTTTCTGGGCCTGACTCGATGGCTTAGACCCTCGCCACTTGTTTCAGGGCATGTCCACAAGCAGAACTTTCTAGTGGACCAGTAGCCGAGTCCCACCCCCCAGCATCCTTGTGGACCAGTGTGGGGTTTGGACGAGGAGCAAGGGCTGTCTTGCTCCGCCTTCTTTCCTTCTGATGAGGGCTTGGGAGCCCCAAAGGGAATGAGGGAGGGTGGCGGAGGAGCCCTCTCTTCATTCAGACCATCTCAGAGTTCATCGGTGTCCTTGGTGTTTAACAACTTTATATTCTATTCTCTGCGAGTTGTAACAGAGCGTTCGCACAGCCATGGTTTTCTTTCAGAGGATGTGGAGGATGAATCGATAAGGGAGGAAGTCATTCTCTCTCCAGTCCCATCAATGCTCAAGCTGCAAATAGTGTCAAAGCCTATTGACCTCTCGGTGGCAAAGGTAGGTGTCAACTTAAAAGTGTAAGTTGATATATCTTGATTTGAATGGCTGTGAACTGGTGTGGTGTGAATTGAAGACGTCTTGATTATAATGGGTGTAGATGAGGTGATTTTGATCCTTCTGGACCCATCTATCTCATTATAACCTCACGGCGATTGTTAAAATGGAAATTTGTACGTGATGTAGAAAAAAGCCCGAACTAAGAGTCAGGGAAACGGGGACCTGGTCCCGGTGCCTCCATTTCCTCTCCTCCCATCCACACATTCCGGGATCCCCTTCTTCTGTCCTGAGCTTCTCCACATTTGCAACGGGCCACTCCAGAGCTGGGATGGGAACAGGACAGTCGTCCTCATTAGATCGGCCTTGCTCTGGTGTGGTCTCGGGGCTCCGGCTGGGTTGCAGTGAGGGAAGGGCGGAGCTGTTAACAATTCTTCGGCACCCTCTGGGTTGACATCAGTGTCTTTCTGGAGGGACGCCTGGTCACAGGGCTTAGGGAGCAGCTTCCTGGCCTTAGCAGCCTCCTCTGCAGGGGTGTCCTGGATTCCTCACCATCTCAGCTGCCAGGTGACCTCACCCCTCCCCTCGGCCAGCAGTTCCTGCGGGATGAATTCTGTTCCCGTCCTCTCCCGGCTTTTCAACCAGGATTCGGGAGGAAAAAAAATAAAGCTCCTGGGATAGCTGACTCCTTTCTCTTCCTACTTACTAAGTATTTACTCAGCACACGGAGCAAAAAGTCAAAGACTTTTCTAGAAGTCGTGTCCCTCCCCTCAAATCCCCTCCCTTTTCCTTCCTTCTTTTGAAACCCAGAGGGCTAGACACGTGTAAGTGGCTCCGAACCTGGAAGAAAGTGCTCTGGCTATCTGCAGCCACCGGGCTGTGATTCTCTGCAGTGGGGGCCCCGTCAGGAAGGGTCCTGAGGCCCCTAAAGACCACCCAGCACTAGCATCTCCAAGAGCCTCTGGAAAACCTGAGGCCCACACAGAGAAAAGGAGGGCCTAGGGCTCACGGCATCACGGCATAGAACCCAGGTTTCCTGGCTCGTAACCCTGTGACCTGGTGACTGCGCTGTGCCGAGCGGGGAGCTGTTCTGGGACTGAGAGGGCACACATAGGCTTCAGCTAGAGAATTCATGCCCCTAGGATTCCCGGGCTCTTGGGAACTCAGTTCAAACACATGGATGATTGCGGGTGGTGTAAGGAGGGGAACCGGGCCCCGACAGATGAACCCAGCCATCCCTCCCCACTGTGCTGATAGCCCACATTCGACGCTCTGTCCCAGAGATTTTCCTTGTGCCTAATGAAAAGGGAAAAAACAAAAACAAAAACAATTCTAGAGGGAAATAATCTGAATTTGTAGGAAAGCTCTGACCCGGAGAAGAGGTCTGGGGAGGTGGCATCAGAATCCACATGTTGGTCCTTCAGAGGCCCCTGGATGGAAAGCCATGGCGGAGAGAGAGGCGGTAGCTGGCGTGGACAGAGGGTATCCAGGAGGAGGCTCTGCCTTCCTGCCCAACGACAGTCAGTGGGGAGGGCTTGGCACTTTCTGGGGCTCTGGAGGGTGGGGCTTGGACTGACGGAAGATGAACAGTGAGCTCAACATCCGCCAGAAGTTTAGAGAAAAAAGCTGTGAAAAAATGGAGGGGCTGCCTTGGGAGGTGGTGGGAACCCCTTCACTGGGTGGTAGGGGTGCTTAAACTGAGGCCTCGGGGAACCACTTGTAGACGATGCTGTAGAGGAGATTCTTACATATAGTAATGGGTTAGAACAGGGGTTGACAGACTTCTCTAAAGGGCCACCTAGTGTAATTTTGGCTCTCTGTTACAACCACTTAATTCTGACCATTGTAATGTGAAAGCAAACATAGACGATATCTAAACAAATGGGCATTGCTGTGTTTCAATAAAACTTTATTTACAAAACAAGTGGGGGACCGGATTTGGCCTGTGGGTCATAGTTTGCTAAGCCTGTCCTAGAGCACCCGTTCTCAAACTTGGCTGCTCATTGGAATCACCTGAGAGCTTTTAAAAATATAGATACTGGAGTCTCATGCCCGGGGACCTGAGTTAGTTGGTCTGGCATGTAGCCTGAGCATCGGGATTGTTAAGAGCTCGGTAGGTGATTATAATATGCGGTCAAGAACCTCCAGGTTCCCTTGTAAAACTAAAATTTTGTGTTTCAAGTTTCCTCTAAGGACCCTGAAAAGATTTTGGCCTGGGTCAACACAGGCTGGTTTGGTTTACAGATGTTCCAGAGCTTAGACCCTCAGGGTAGATTTTATCTTTCCTCAAGTATGAGAAGAATGAATGGGTTTGCAAAATAACAAGCAAATAGATAACCCTTCTGGAGAATGGACTGCCCTGCTGGAATCTAAGACCAGCTCCTGTGGGAACACAGACACCAAGTAGTGTATTGTTTATTTTGAAAACAACCAATAAAACTCTCTCTTCGTTTGACAGGACATAAAGACCCTTCTGTTCGGTTCCAGCTTTTGCTGCTTCAATGAAGAATGGAAACTTCAGAGTTTTTCGTTCAGTGACGCAGCCTCGTTGAAATACGGCATTGTGCAGAACAAGGCAGGTTGCTTTGCCCAGCACCTTTTTGCAGGTTCATCACGGATGGGCAGGGGTGGGACGTCCCCTAGTTGGATAAATTCTGTGAACATTACATCCTGTGCCGGCCAGCCCCACATTTGCTAAGTTGTCACCAAGTATGGGAATTTCACAATTGGCTGGCAGAGTGAAAGCTGGGGAATGAGCCCTACTGCTAGTGGTGGGTGATGCTGGAATCCCCTCTGAGAGGGAGCAGGGGGAGGCCCAGGCTGGCCGGGGGGTGAGGGGGCGCCAGAGAGGGTCTTGAGGCTGAGTACTGAGAAATGATTTTGCAGGGAGAGCTGGAGAAAGGACATTTGAAACAGCAGCAGCATGAACAAAGGGGGAGGGGGCTGTGTGAAAATCCAGGGGCTGCAGAAAATGGCAGAGCTATCAGGTGTGAGGAGGAGGTGTGATGGGTAGGTGGATGGGGGCAGGATTTGAACATGGCTTATACACATTTCCCAAGATGTGTACATAAAGGGTAGAAGATCCTCTAAATCCAGCAGCCCAACCTGGTTCCATTTCTCAAGCCCCAGGAACCTTCCTGCTCCACACTGCCTGGGGAAGAACCCCAAGACGACCAGCTTCTGTCCCCAGCATGGCCAAGCTCAGCACATTTTG
>NW_011889379.1:288693-290332 GCF_000151845.1 Pteropus vampyrus
GGGGGCGCCAGAGAGGGTCTTGAGGCTGAGTACTGAGAAATGATTTTGCAGGGAGAGCTGGAGAAAGGACATTTGAAACAGCAGCAGCATGAACAAAGGGGGAGGGGGCTGTGTGAAAATCCAGGGGCTGCAGAAAATGGCAGAGCTATCAGGTGTGAGGAGGAGGTGTGATGGGTAGGTGGATGGGGGCAGGATTTGAACATGGCTTATACACATTTCCCAAGATGTGTACATAAAGGGTAGAAGATCCTCTAAATCCAGCAGCCCAACCTGGTTCCATTTCTCAAGCCCCAGGAACCTTCCTGCTCCACACTGCCTGGGGAAGAACCCCAAGACGACCAGCTTCTGTCCCCAGCATGGCCAAGCTCAGCACATTTTGTACCCCCAATTCAAGGGCACCCATGGCCTGGTGCTGCTCTGACGGTCCGTGTACATGTTGATGCCTACAGGGATGAGCTCTTCAAGGAGCCTTCTCGCTCTGACGTGGGAGGGGACAATGACACACCTAACGGGTGCCGGGGCAGGCCACAAGCTGGGAAGAAGAGCTCACAGAATTGGAAACTGCCAGAGATGGTTGGGGAAGGCTTCCTGGAGAAGGAAGCCTTTAGGATGGGCCTTGAAGGCTGGGGAGACAGTTGCCACCCTCAGCCTGTGGACATGGCAGCATTTCCCTGGACGACTGGGAATGTCCCTTGCTTCATGTCTGACTGTCGTGAGGAGTTACTTCCCTCCCACCAGATGTCGTAGACACTCCTCCCTCTAGCGATGAGCGCCGGGGCCTTGTCATCCCCTCCCTGTGACTCAGGGTCAGCACTTAGTGTGAGTAGTCACCACGCAGAGACCCCTGTTTCAGAGGCAGTGGCTCCGAGGGGCCCCTGTGTTCTGTAACCTGTGGGCAGAGGCTGGTTCTGGAGGAGCGGGTGGCCGTGTCCTCGTTTGTCCTCACTGGCACCAACACGCGTCTGTCCTTGCAGGGTGGTCCCTGTGGGGTTCTGGCAGCCGTCCAAGGCTGTGTCCTACAAAAACTCCTGTTTGAAGGCGATAGCAGAGCTGACTGCACTCGGTAAGTTCGTGCTCATTCCAGCCATATCTTTCCCCAAGGCTTTCCCAGAGTGTCCAGAAAAAACAAGCGAGGAGGCGTGTGTGTTCCTTGATACTTCCCGTCTTCTGGAAAGGGAAGTGGCGGCTGGCTAGCGGGGCCCGTGTTGACCAGTGAAATGACCTGTGCACTTGTGTGAAGGCAGAGAGGGGTAGTAGTAGTAAGTCCAGTGCCACATGGGAAGCAGCTGCTGGTACGGCGTCGGACCTCAGGCCACCCCCTCCCCGGGAGTCCAGCTCGACAGCTGCCCGCCGTTAGCCACACTCGCGTCAACCTGCTGACCCCTCCGCTGAGTTCGGGTCTCGCCTCCCTCCCCATGTTACCTCATCTCTGCCGGCAGCCGTGACCACACATTCCAGCCGGCCCCACAGTACACTGCTTCCACGCCCTTCGGCCATGGATTTTCCACCGCTCTCATTAAGTGTTTGCACATGGGCACCTGATGCTCATTCTCACCCACTCAATAGACGTTTCTGGAACATCTCTGTGCACACACAAGCAATATGGAGACAAGTAGATGCATTCTCTGTTCTCCAGAAG
>NW_011889379.1:292557-298630 GCF_000151845.1 Pteropus vampyrus
GGAAAGTGGCCTGGGGTGGTCTGGGCAGAGTTTGGATGGGTCAGGGCCAAGCGGCCAGAGGGGCCTTGGGGCCTGGCCGCCTGCTCTGGTCAAGCCTTGGCCTTTGCCTTCATGGGAGATTGTCTTGTAACTCCATGCCCCTTCAGAGCTGCTTTGGAACTTGGGCTTTGAACTTCTGGTGGAAGTTGCGGATCATGTCCCAACAGTCAGGGCAGGGTTTTAAGTCGGTTCCAGGAATGGCCGTGTCTGCCTGGGGCACAAGGCAGCCTCCTCATCGCCACCATGCATGCCCACTAAGGGGATGCGGAAGCCTCCGGATCCCCAGGCCCATCCTTGGGGGAGAGCTGTGCCCCCCACACCAGAGAGGGGAGGCGGGGCTCGGGAGGCAGAAAGCCGTCTGGTAGGGGGCTCAAGACGGGCCCAGCTGTGGTACAGCCTTCTTTCCACCCAGGGCCCGTCTTGACCGTGCCAGCGAGGCTGTCTTCAGCTCCCACTGCCCGTCAGTCAGCCACAGGCCAAGCACTGACGCAGGCCCCAGTTTACATTGACAGGTGTCAGTTTTTTAATTTAAGTGTTTAAATTTGGATTTAAATATGGATTAGGTGGAAAGTTTTGTTGAGGCTCTTTTGGGGATTGGCGGGGAGGGGGAAGGAATTCAGCCTTGGTCCCTAGGGGCTGCCCGTGTGCTGGGACTTTGAGAGAGGAGTTGGGGCTAGCCTGGACTGGAGACCCTGGGAGGCCAGGCTGGCGTGGCTGAGCTGGGTCCTGGAGCCAGTGTGTGTGTGGTGGGGGGTGGGTCCAGGGAGAAGGGGAAGAAGGAGCTTCTGGCTGCAGGGGCTGTGTGGGTGTGCCTGGGGGGAAGGAGCCCCACTCTGGGGGAGGCTGCCTGGTTGGACGAGAGGAGGCCTGGGCTGGGCAGCTGGGGCCCCTCTTCCAGGAAGCACGGAAGGAGAAGTTGTAGAAAAGTGACCTCACCTCCTTGGAGCCCCGCAGCTGTGGGCCTCCTTGTAAGCCCCTCCCCTCTCTGCCACGGGGCCGTGCCCTACGAGAGACTCTGGGCGATGGGAGAGCCAGAGAGGCCAAGAGGGGCTGGCGCCGGGACGCTGAGCATCACGGGCTTGAGACACCTGTCACTGGACACCCAGAAGGCCTCTGGGTGACCAACGTGTGGCTCCATGTTTTATGAAGGGCTTCTCGGCAGAACCTTCCCTTTTATCCTAATTGGGGGGGGAAAAATCAACACAGAAGAGTACAGAGAATAATGCAGAGAATACCTGGGGACGTGCTGCCTCACGTGAGCAGAGGACGACAGCTGGCATCTCCGCGGGAGCCTCTCTCAGTCCCCGGCTCTTCTGCTTCGCGGATTTGACTCTTCAATCTCAGTGTTGACTGGCTGGGCCACCGATGTTCCCACATGGGCTGGGCGTGAGGCCTTAGTGCTCCCTTCTGATTCTGAAATCCCAGGATGTCAGAAATGATCCAGGTCTTTTGAAAAAAATGGGCACACTCCTCGGTCCCTCCAGGAACACCCAGCACAGCTCACGATGGCAGCATCTGCAGCTGGCGGCCCTGGGCCCTGGGGGCCCCCACGCTTGCCATCGTCCCGTGCTGGGTCTGCAGGCCTGGCCGGTGGAGGCCCCTCTTCGCTCTCTCCCTTCGCGATGGTTGGGGAAATGGTTCTCTGAAAGGCACACGGAGGATGTGACCGCATCCTCCAGGGAAATCACGCTGAAATAAAGCCTTCTTGGCAGGGGTGGTCTTTTTTCTGCGGGGCTGTCTGGCTTCATTAAGACTTGTTGCATCGGGCGGGCGGCCGGCCTCTCCTCAGTCGGGGAGGACGGAGCGGGGCGGCAGGCCTCGGTGTTTTTCCACTTGGGGAGGGCTGTGCCAGCCGGCTTGGTGGTGGGCAGAGGCGAGGAGCCCTCGTTGCCCTGCAGGCCTGGAGTGAGCCCCGGACCCTCGTCCTCTCATCTCCACTTCCCTTCTGAAACGGGGGGAAATCGAGGCCCAGAGAAGGAGGGGCACTTGCCCAAGACCCCTGCAGACACTGGGAGCAGAGCCAGGCTTGGAAGCCAGGTCCAGCGGCCCCCAGGCCAGCCTTCTCTCCTTCTCCACACAGCGGCTTTTGACCCTGAGAGGGAGTGATAGGATGGACTAACCCACCTCCATTCACTGGCCAGCTTTCCTCTGCAATTTTTATAAACTCAGACTAGTGAGCATATAAGAGTGGACAGGTCAGGCTATTTTGTGATGATTATGGCAGCAACATCTCTGAAAGGCTTAGATAATTTAGGCAAACGCAGCATGAATTACTCCCCCACCCCCATCCCCCATCCCGTACTCCTCCTGTGGGATTAGACTCTTAAAGAAACTTCTCTTGGTTTAAGAGCCCAGCCAGGTACTAGATGCATGGTAGGAGTTCGCTAAGTGTATGTGTGACTGATAAAGGCAGTGCAGAACCGTCCTTGCCACCAAGGCGTCACCAGTGAAGGCAGGCACTGAGTTACCTGGTGAAGGTAGAGTCTGGGCCATTGAACCCAACACCTCCTTCCTCTCGATTGTCATCTGCACGTATACGTAAATGCATGGCCTTGTCTACCTTTGGGCCACCGGCTAGATGGCAGAGTGGCAAGCCTGGAATGAAGCTTGAGCATCTGGCCCAGTGCCCCGTTTATAGGTGGGGAGGTGAGGGCCAGCAAGGGCAAGGGGCTTCCCCAAGGCCAGGGAGCCGGGAATGGAACCCAGGCCGGACACGACACATGCCCCAGCCCCACTGAGCTTTCTGGAAAGCTGCGTCTCACGTAAGCACGCTGGAGAAGGCGCGGGGAAGGATGGAGACCCTGGAAGAGTGAGAAGCTGGAAGGCAGGAAAAGAATGAGGACTTCTGTGTAGAAACGCGGAGGTTCAGAGGATCTGTGATCAGAGCCTGTGAGATCAGCAAGACAGGCCTGGCCCAGGAGCCAGATCTCTTGACAGTGTCCCACGGTGCTGGAAAGACAGGCTCGAAGACAGAGGGATGCTGGCTCCCAAAGCCAAGTGCTCCAGACCGTCGGCTCCGTTTCCCCGAGTTCTTCTTCCTCCCTCAAAGCTGTTTTAATACTTCCAGTTTTTACTGACCGTGTGTTTTTGGGTGAATCATTTAGTCTCTGTGCCTGAGTTTTTCCATTTTTAAAAGGAGATAAAAATAGTACCTCCTCCGTAGGGTTGTTTTAATGATGAGTGGTATAACACACGTGCAGTGCTTCTAACAGGGCCTGGCCCCTGCTAAGTACTTAACATATTGTGGCTTTAAACCTTCTTTGTGGCTATACTGAGAAGCTTTCAGTCAGACATTACCTGCTTCTGTAAGTTAGTGTGGGACACAGTGAATGTTTGAAAGGTGACCCTTAGTTCCACATCCAGAGGTTTTCTAGCATATGTGTTCCAGACAGGGTGTGCGATTTAGGCATAATGTTGCACGACTCCTCCTTGGTATGGCAGCACTTCTGGAGTGTCCAGCTTGGCCTCTGTCAGAACTCACGGCCTTTTTTTACACACACCTCTGGCCCTGCCAAGCCCCCAGAGCCTCCTCCGCTCCTCCCCCAGCCCTGCCCAGGGCCCCTCTGTTCTCATCTGAGGGGGTACCCCCCCAGGCTCCGCCGGCGCCCCACTGGGTGGCAGAGGAAAGGATGGGCCATCTGCCACAGGGCTGCACATTCCCCGTCTTGTGTCCCTATAGTCATTGACGCGTTTCCTTTTTCATCCTCAGGCAGCTGCAGCCTTCAAACACCCACAGGACCCACTGCCTGGCCCTGGCCATCGCGGATATCGTGTGGCGGGCTGGGGGCCACAGGAGAGCTGTGGTCACACTGTAAGTGCTTCTCAGGGCCGTGTTGCTACCACTGAACCTCGGGCTGGCACGGCCGCTGGCAAGCCGACTGGCCGTGTGGGGATACGGACTGCTCCTCTGTGTCCCCCCCAGACCTCTGCCCCGTGCCCCATGCTGGGACAAGCCCAGAGAGTCGCCCGACGTGCTGGGCAGCCCCGCCCTGGGAGGGCCCGGCCCGGGCTCTCCACACAGTTCCGTGTCATCCGGGGACAGGATTTGGGTCTGCCCTGCCTCCCTCCTGGGGGAGCGGGGGTAGGAACCTACCTGAGAAAACCTCTAACATGGGCAGCCTGCTCCCCTTTTATTCTTCTGATCTGGATGCCTGGAAAAACAGCCCCTCAGTTGACCCAGTCACCTTGCCGATTTGTACTCGCTCCCCAGTCCTCAAAGCATGCTCTGGTCGGTGGCGGAGCCCACGGTCTCGTCTCTGCTAACTCCTTCCTACCGCGGATGGAGGATGCCACCCTCGTAACCCACGTGGATGGTTGGCTGGCTCTTCCACCTCATCCTTCATTTTTTTCGCATAAATAATAATAAATGTAGAGCACTTAGGACCATGTCTGGCACATACTAAGTGCTGTGTCAATATACATATCATCATTATTGATATTGTTGGTACAGAGTACTTTTCCTTGGTACCCATGTTCCAGTTAAACTTATTATCCCTGGCCTTTAGGATCTGCCTGGCAGCCCTGAGAACAGATAGAGCAAAAATTCAATTTCTCCCTCTTTTACAGACTAGGGAGGGGCGGTGGCTGATCCAAGGTTACACGGCAGGCTAATGGCACAGTGGGCCCCAAACCCAAACCTCACTTCTAGTCCAAGCTTCCCTGGGCTGCACATGCAGGCTGCTGTGTAAACAGATGCTGACAGGTCCGGTGGGAGTGTCAGAGTGGACAGAGGCTGGAATTCCTGACATCCCTCAACACCAAGGGCGCGTCAGCATTCCTTAGTCTGCAAACACATCTGTCAGTTGTGGGTGACAGGCAGACTTCCTCCTGCCAGGGCTTGGCTGTGGCCATCCCAAGCTCCCCTTCTGCTGCCTTTTTCCATTCCTTTTTTCCTTTCTTTCTTTCTTTCTTTTTTTTCCCCTTCTCTGGACGCAGCCTCGTGGGTGAGTTTAAAGTGGGGAGAAACAAGACTGTCCTGGCTCCCTTCTTTCCCCCGGAGCCACCTTCTCATTTGTCCTCATTTAATGGCACATGTGGTTTCGCCCTGGCTTAAGGTCATGCCTTCTTTCCATGCGCAGGACTCATGCATCTCCTTTTCCTTTTTAGGGCTTCGGGAACACAGCAGTTCAGTCCAACGGGGAAATACAAAGCAGATGGAGTCTTAGAAACAGTACGGCTTTCTGGAAAATTATCACGCAACCTTTGGCTTTGTTTGGGCACGGTCTCCTTTCATATAAGTAAATCCTTCCTCAGCTGGGAATGAGCCAGCCCTCCCCGCGGCCCCGGCCGGCAGAACCCGCCACCTGGGACGGGGGTGGGCACAGGTGGGGGGCTTTGGGGACGAGCTCTTGCCAGGACTGGCTTTATGGCCAGAAGGCTGACAGGCGGTCTGTCATATTGAGTTGTACCAAGCCTGAAGGCCCCCAGCAGTCCAGGCAGAATGCCTTTTAGCTAAACCCAGCCTTTGCTGAGTCCCTCTTTATGTCTTCAACATCCTCTCTGGGACTTTTTTGAGACAGAGGAAGTTAAAAGGTGGGGAAGATCTTTGCTAGGGCAAAGCACCAGCCGTAAAATCAGACCCGAGTAAAACAAAGAAAGGGAAAGAAAATGAGATGTATGAAAATGAGTGACATTTTTCATGAATTAACTTCTGCACTGAGGATTTTGTTTTACCTGGTTTGTCTCATTTGGCCTAGGTTTGGATACATGTGATCCTGGGGTCCCAGTTAAGGGTCTCACTTTGCTGGATGTTTTCTCTAAAAGAGGTTTTTCCTGACCTTCCTGAGAAAGCAAAGGAGACTCATAACCACTGCTTCCTGCTGAACTCAGGACACTGCCTGCTGGGCTTAGACTGGCCTGGCAATGGCGATTTGGATGGGACACCCTGCCCTGGACTCCCCTGCCCCACCTGCCCCCAGAGGCGTCTCAGATGTCCTTGACTAGCCCACAGGGGTGCAGCCCTGCGCATCGAGGCCATGCGTGATGCCGGCTCGCTGACTGTAGTCCCATGACGTCTCCAGTGCCAGGGTCTCTA
>NW_011889379.1:302950-305084 GCF_000151845.1 Pteropus vampyrus
TGCCAGCTGTTCTGTCTGGCCTGTCTGGGAGGCGTGTGGGACCCCTCTCATATGGGAGGGGTCCTGGCCTAGGTTTGGGGAGTCTGGAGCTGGCTGGCACG
Organism: Pteropus vampyrus; assembly: GCF_000151845.1. Classification (NCBI taxonomy): domain Eukaryota; kingdom Metazoa; phylum Chordata; class Mammalia; order Chiroptera; family Pteropodidae; genus Pteropus; species Pteropus vampyrus. The sequence goes on from NW_011889379.1 coordinate 303,052, forward strand.
TGCTTGCCTGCCTCTGGCTCTCTCTGGTTCTTTATGGACATACTCCAGTGGGCTGTCTGCCATGCAGTGCACTCCCCGCCTGGCCCAGTGCAGCCACCGGGGCCTGAAGCAGGGGCTCAGGGTCCTCCTCTGGCTTATTCCTTGGTCACATGTGACCTCAGGAGAGTCACTGGGCCTCAGTTGCCTCATCTGGAAAACAGAAGATGGAGCAATTGGCAGATAACTTCCAGCCCTTTACTATTCAGCCATGGTTCTTAAAGAAGAAACGTAAATGTCTGGGAAAGAACGTCCTCCAAATTAAGTACCAGGCACTCTAAATAAGCAGAAAGGAAACCTATTATTAAATACTCACGAAGCGTCGTGACAGTGTGGCAGTGCATCTGAGAGAAGCAAAGCCTGCGAACTTCGGCGTGCCTGCTTTGACCGGGGAGGCCAGGGCCAAGGGCATCCGTGTTCACAGCACCTGGCGAAGCAGGTCATGGAGCAAGGCCAGGAGAGGGAAGTGCCCAGCGAACCTTCCAAAGGACAAAGGGTGGGCCCCAGGGTGAGTGCTCTGGGGCCCAGGGATCTGAGGCCCATCATGCCCACTATGGCCCCTCGGTGGCCCCTCAGCACCAAGGCCTTCTACATCCTTGTCTATAAGAAGGGGCCTCCCTCTTCCCTTGGCCTGTACCCCCAAGGTTTCCTTCTTCAGTGGAGTCTAAGACATTGACTGCAGAGGAGGTCCAGAGCGTGGGGCCTGTGCCAGGGGAGAGAGCCGCCCTCTTTCTGTCGGCCTCTGGGCTCACAGCACCACCCGCTCCGTGCCCGGCTTGGTCCCTGGGTGCCGGCGGTCAGTATTTGGCCCTCCCCACCCTGGAAGGCCGTGTTTCGCCCTGCAGTGTAATTTATGTTTTTGCTGGAAGCCATCGAGCTGCCTCAGCACGGCTTCCACCAGATTCATTTTTCGTGGCCTGGGCCTGAGAGGGGTCCCTCGTGCCAGGCCCGGAAATAAGCACCGAGCCATCTCTGCCCAAAGTAAATCGGCTCCTTGCCGTGTTTTCATTACTGCTCACTCTCTGGGCGACATGTCTGCCTGGCCCCCCGCGGGCCGGGGTGAGCTTCCACCCTGCCTCCGGTTGGGGCTCCGCGGTGGGCTCAGGCCTCTCCAGGCCAGAGCAAAGCAGGCAGACGGCCCCTTCTTCTCGAGCGGGACCGGACATTTTTCCAGACCCTCGTGGTGGTTTCTGGCCCAGCTGCCTGCTTTAGTTCTCCCTTCGGTGCCAGTGCCCGGCCCCTTGGCCTCCCATGTCTTGGCAGCTTGAACTTGATGAGATAATTTTACTAAATGCTTTTTTAAACAAAATAGAATAGGGTGTCATTCAGTCATGTTCTGGCAAAGGCCAGAAGCCTAGGCGGGGTCGTTTCCCACCCTCTGCAGCCTTACCTAACCAGGCCGCATGGAGGGCATGGCCAGGGCTCATGCTAAGCCCCCTTGAGGGTGTTCCAGCGACTGCGGAAAGGGCCGGCCCGAGCAGCAACAGTAGTTCTCCACGTTTGCAGAGCTAGAGCTTACAGTGGGCTTCTGTCCCTTACTTCGCTGTGGTCCGGTAGGTGGACAGGCATGGCACACGTGGCAGAGGGGGAAGCACACCGAAGAGGTGTCGTGGCTTTCTCGAGACAACGTGCAAGTGCGTGTGGCGGGAGTACGCAGCATTTCGGGAGGGGAGACCGAGACTGAGAGCTTTGGCATCCCTGAGGCAACGTCCAGTCCGCGACTTCCCCACGGTGACGTGGGAACCTGTGGCGGAGTCAGTAGGCGTTACCGAAGGGGAAGCTGAGGCTCAGGGAGCTTTGCCACTGCAAGGCGACGTGCAGGCCCGTGGTAGAGCTGTGACAGGCCTGCGTCCCCCTGCGCGAGGACGTGAGCGCGCCTCTTCCCGCTGTTAGAGAATGTCCACGGGCGCGGTCTCGTAGCGTGTGAACCGTAAGTTCATTACCCTTGCTTTGCAAATGGGGAAACTGAGGACAGCAGAAGTGAAGCTCCTGGCCCA
>NW_011889379.1:307599-310726 GCF_000151845.1 Pteropus vampyrus
GGGGGTCTGCCTCTGGGGCCAGGATGGCGGCAGCTGGCTCAGGGTCAGGCTGTGTTCCCCGAGGAGGTGAGAGGAGGGAGGTGTGGACCTGATGCGCGCTCATTCCTTTCTCTTCCCAGTTTGAAGTGGGCCCCTACGGATGCATCCTGCTCACCCTGTCTGCCATCCTGTCCCGGTCCACAGAGCTGTGAGTATGTTCCTCCCTCAACTCCCAGGGCGGCTTGTCTGCCTTGCTCACTGAGCCTCGCTGGAGCCCAGGGCGGCACTTGGCGCACAGAGGGTGCTTGCTCAGGGAGCCTGGTGGGAAGGAGGAGTGAAGGCTGGTGGAGGAGAGAGGAGTTACATTCTACACACACGTGTGTTCAGTGCCACCTTCTCTGTGGTCGCCTGCCGTGTGCTGGGGAGTGCGGGGGTGGTCTGAGAGTTTGCAGTGCGCATGCTTCAGCACACATGTGGACTCCCCTGGGACATATGCAGGGATGACAATCGAGTCTGAGTCCTGGGAGGAGACAGAGGGTCCCTAAGAGCTTAGGGAAAGGGAATTTGCCATAGGCCAAGGCAGTCGCAGGCTGCCAGGCTTGGTCTAGACCAGCCCTGAGGAGATGGGCACCCGGGGCCTGCGAGGCAGAAGGAGTGGGGAGGCCGGGTCCCCGGTCCCAGGCATCCATGCCAGATGCAGCTTCCAGGTTGCCTGAGGGCTAGAGTTCTTCCGTCACACTCGTTCCCTAGGAGCTTTCTAGACCTCTCATCCATATTCGTCACCTGGGCATTATGTCACCACGGAGAATTCAGATTAATAGCACGTTAATAGTCTCGTGAAGTACAATCGATCGCCCCGTTCACTTTCGAGCAGAGAGCAGGCCCCTGGGGTGTGGAGGCCTGGGAGACGGCATTTCCGCTTTGGGGGTGCTTGGCAGGGGGGAAGATTTGGGACTGTCCTAAGCAGGTCGACTCTGGCAAGTGGGGAGGTAGAAGGTGGAGGTGGGAGGTCCCCAGACTGTGGGGGCCCCAAGGGAAGGAGACTCCTGCTCCCCTCGGCTGGGCCTGAGTTGGGCCCCATGCATGTTCCCCGTGGCCTCTGGTGCAGGTGGGAGGAGGACACGTGGGCTCTGAGGCCTCGTGCCACCGGCCTGCCTGCTGCTTGCTGCTCTTGACCTTATTAAATACATGTGTGTGCACAGCATTTTCTAATGGCTTTTTTCTCCTAATCCTGCCATAATGATATGATTCATTCCTGGCCTGGGCTCACGTGCGTGGAGACCATAGCTGCACTGCCCTCTCCCCAGGCCTAGCTTTGCTAATCCCCGGGCTGACAGAGTTATTGGAGGGGGGGTGGTGGTGTGTCTCCGGGGGATGGTGAGACCCCTGAGCTCACTGATGGGAAGGTGAGCTTTCAGAAGGCCTGGCCTGGTGATGTCTGGCTATGTGATCTTTTTGGCCTCTGTTTCCCCTCTGTGTGGGGTCTCTTTTGGCTCTGGGGGTCTAGGCCTGGGCTCACCAGCCTGGGAGCTCGGCACTCCATTGTAGCTGTGCTCCAGCAGGTGGCAGCTCGGGCAGCCTTGCCCAGCTGCAGGGCGCAGGGCCCGTGCCTGGGCTGCTCTCCACGTTGTCGAGAGCTGGGGGAATGGGCTGCCTCTCTGCCTCCCTGCCCCATCCACCCAGGCTGGACGAGGGTCAGTCCCCGCCCAGGGGGACATCTGTGTGGGGAAGGCTGCCTTGCTGGGCCTACAGGGCCTCATACTATGGGGCCCAAAGTTACAACCCTGCCAAACCCCTTCCGATTCACTGCAGACACACACACACACACACACACACACACACACACACACGCACACAGTGTGCGCGTGTGCATGCGCAGGTACATGTGTGATCCAGCTGCTGTCACTTCCGCCCCTTGTTCCCAGGGCAGGGGAGAGAGTCTGTTCCTGACAGTTCCTTTCCCCTCGCTGCCCCTAAGGACCTTCCTGAGTCCCAGAGGCCGGGTGCTGAGGCCTCTCGGGGCAGCTTTGGCCAGCCTGGTCCCCGCCGTTTGGGAGGCCTGGCGTAGAGACCTGCTTTAGCACTGGACCCAGCAGGGCGGCGGTGTCGGGCCTGGCTTAACACTCCTCCGAGCCCGAGTTTCTCACTCTGTGCGACGGGGGTGATAATTCCTGCCTCACAACCTTAAATGAAATAAACGTGTGCCTGGCATGGCTCCCAGCGGGTGGCAAGCCTTGGAGAGTGGCTGCTGCTAGTCTGATCCCCTCCCTGCTGTACTCAGATGCCTGCGTCCCATCCTGTTATTTCTTGCCCTCGGTCTTGGCTCGGTGCCTTGTGGTAGAGACACAGCCCCAGGGATGTCCTGCAGTTGGCGATGGTTCCGCCTGCGGCTGCGCTCACCCTTGACAGGCACTTCCCGAGTGGCCCGGCAGCTCCCTGGGTGCTGGGTGCTGTTGCTGGAGTGAGGCAGGCGAAGGGGCAGCCGGAGGACCCATCCCTGCTCTGGGCGTGCGCCACCCAGAGGTGTGCTAGAGAACTCTCTCTCTCTCATGGTCAAGTTCAAGAAAACGTTTACTTAAGCTACCTGAGGGCATCAGGTGGGGAATACACAGGCCTTGGGGCCCCCTGGGCTTCTCCAGACCCGGCCTCCCTCTGACCCGGGCAGTCCTAGGATGGCTGCCTGACCACTTCGCACGCCCACGGGGCTGCCAGGGACTCGCGTGAGCATCGCAGTGGGGCTGACCTGTCCTCCCCGTGGTCCTGGGGGCTCCCCGTTGGGGGTAGCAGCTGTGAGGGAGGGCAGAAGAGTGGGCGGTCATGACGCCGCCCAGACCCTCTGAGAGGATCATGCTGAAACTGTTTAAAACAGCGCGTTAGCATTCCTGGCGCTCCTGAGGGCTCCTCTGAAGAAGCCGTTCTCGCCTTGGGGGCGAGGGCTCCCGGAATGGCCCCCGCCCCCTCGCCCACATGCCAGGCACGTTGCATGCCCCGTGGTGCTCCCCTCAGCTCCCCAGAGCCTCCGGTCTCCGTCGGTCTCGGGAGGGGCGCCAGGCCTGGCTCAGGGTTTGATCTGCTTGGCAGCGATAACAGTTCTGGGACTGTGAAAACCCACCTCGTCCTGGCCTGCTTTGGGGGTTAGCAACTTGCA
>NW_011889379.1:314711-315896 GCF_000151845.1 Pteropus vampyrus
GGTTGTCAGGCTCACGCCTGAGGCCCTGGCACGGAAGGCAGCCTCTCCTGTCCGTTGCCCCGGGGTGCAGACGCAGCAGAGTGAGCAGCAGAGAGAGCCTGGCCGCTTCGCCCTCAGAGGCCGAAAGCACAGCAGCAAACCGGCCTTTGAGTGCTGTTCACCCCAAGCTGACTGCAAAGCCTGCTGAGGCTTCATCTTTTTCCGCTTGACTCTGGGCCGTCTCTTTTCCTTCCTCTGATCTCGAGTGGCTTACGGTAAATCTCATACAGGGTTTCATGCGCTCCTAGCTCCACTGCTTCCCAAACCGCACAGCCTAGAACTTTCTCCGGCGCGCTCTCGCAAACCCCGGGGGTACTCAGGGCCCTGGGGTCAGGGAGGGCTCAGCCCGCGGCTTGGAGGTGGGGTGGAGATAGCTCGCGAAGGGAACCTCACGCCGTCGACCCTGGGCGTTCGTCACACTGGCGACTTTGGCTGCCCGAAAGGCCTAAACGTCCAAAATGGGCCGTCGTGTGTCATGGGCTGAAGGAGCTTTTGGGCGGCACAGGCCAGGCCCTGAGGTGAGCGGCAGCACAGGCGCCGTGCCGGCTCCGTTGCCCCCTAGTTCTGTCAGAGGGCGAGAACAACAGCAAAGCAGCTCAGTTTATTTCTTTGTGGATGGAGCCCTGGAACGAAAGGCGACCCCGAGCGTCGGCGCCGCAGAGGCAGGTGGCAGGGCCAGCAGAAGACCAGGCCAATGGTACATTCACAGCGAACCCCAGGGCTTTCGGGGATGGATGCTGGATCCGGGATTCCAGACGTCTTTGGGACTTGCTGTCCCTCCTCTGTCTCTTCACTCATCTTCTCCCTGTCTCAGCTCCGTTCTCAGGGGCTCTGACAGGCCCAGCCAAGGGGTAGCCCTTTCTCTAGCACCCCTTGGCCTACTGGAAGCTGTACCCCCATTCCTGACGCCTCATCGCGGCCAGGTGCGGGTCGCATCCATTGTGGGGCATGTGAACACAGGAGCTGCCCCAGAAGGCAGTCAAAACCCACCGACGTCTACCTGGCTGGCAGGGAAAGAGACGGGCTAGATGGGAAGTTTGGGCTGCATCAGGGCACAGGAGAGCAGATCTGAGTTGGGGGCGGGGTCAGATCCGGGCCTTGGAGGGGCCTCCACGGGCTCAGGAATGGAGAGGAGCAGTGACAAAC
>NW_011889379.1:315946-317560 GCF_000151845.1 Pteropus vampyrus
TGGGCGTTCGTCACACTGGCGACTTTGGCTGCCCGAAAGGCCTAAACGTCCAAAATGGGCCGTCGTGTGTCATGGGCTGAAGGAGCTTTTGGGCGCCCAGGCCGGGCCCTGAGGTGAGCGGCAGCACAGGCGCCTTGCCGGCTCCGTTGCCCCCTAGTTCTGTCAGAGGGCGAGAACAACAGCAAAGCAGCTCAGTTTATTTCTTTGTGGATGGAGCCCTGGAACGAAAGCTGACCCTGAGCGTCGGCGCCGCAGAGGCAGGTGGCAGGGCCAGCAGAAGACCAGGCCAGTGGTACATTCACAGCGAACCCCAGGGCTTTCGGGGATGGATGCTGGGTCCGGGATTCCAGACGTCTTTGGGACTTGCTGTCCCTCCTCTGTCTCGTCACTCATCTTTTCCCTGTCTCAGCTCCGTTCTCAGGGGCTCTGACAGGCCCAGCCAAGGGGTAGCCCTTTCTCTAGCACCCCTTGGCCTGCTGGAAGCTGTACCCCCCATTCCTGACACCTCATCGCAGCCAGGTGCGGGTCGCATCCATTGTGGGGCATGTGAACACAGGAGCTGCCCCCGAAGGCAGTCAAAACCCACCGAAGTCTACCTGGCTGGCAGGGAAAGAGACGGGCTAGATGGGAAGTTTGGGCTGCATCAAGGCACAGGAGAGCAGATCTGAGTTGGGGGCGGGGTCAGATCCGGGCCTTGGAGGGGCCTCCACGGGCTCAGGAATGGAGAGGAGCAGTGACAAACCGTCCAGTCCCGGCAGAGGCCGAGCCAGAGACCACCCTGGGGAAGCCGGGTGAGCCAGTGTTTGCAGCTTGAGGGTGTAAGCAGGGGCCTGTGGTTGTTGAGGACCCCATGTCCTTGGTGGTCCCACATGTCCGTCCTGATGGGAGAAGGCAGATAAGATGCATACCAGCTTCTTCCTCCACCCTCCCTCACACCCACCTAACCTCTTCCGGCTCAGGATAACGAGGCGCACATACAACCTCCCCGACTGGGTACCCCGACTCCACAGACAGCGACTGCTTTTCAGCCCTGCACGAAACCTTGGCCTCTCTCTCATCCCGCGTGTAATGTGAGAGACGGGACAGGACGGTGAAGGGCCCTTCCTACAGGACATGCCACAATCTATTGACCGTAGCTGGGAATGGGAGGGGACCAACTTCCTCAGCAGACTCCAAGTCCACATTAGCTTTGATTCAGATTAGCGGGGAGGCCATGCCAGTGATCGCTTTCAGCAAACGTGTCTGGAGAGACCGAGGTGGTGGGTGGGAGAGAGGCCCAAACTATGCCATCAGGCTGGCCCGCCTTCCTCTCCCCGTCCCCTGCCCTGGCAGCCCCGGCTCCTGTGCAGTGCCCAGAGCTCCTTTCTGTAGGTGTCTGGCGGGGTCCCCCACCTCATGAAAGGCAGAGGCTGGAGGCCCAGCTTCAATCAGAGGTAGAAGAGAGAGGGAGGGGCCCTCACTGCCAGCCTGAGCTTTTGGGGCTTGTGGCAACCCCAGGGGCAGGCCCACAGGCCTAGGGCCATTATCCCATTTTGCAGATGTGGAGACCAAGGCTCTGAGGAGTTAAGGGCAGGTTGGTGGCAGCTGACACCACCATCGAGTCTCCTGGCTGCA
>NW_011889379.1:319765-320869 GCF_000151845.1 Pteropus vampyrus
CACCCTAGAACTCAGGTGGTGGGGAGGTGGCCGGTCAGGTCCTCCTAGGTAAACTACCACCTATTTTGGGCAAGATGTTTTAAGTATCAGAGTCATAGACCAGGCACACTCGCTCGTAGCCCCGAAGGTCCCCAGAGACCCCCTGGCTCCAGTCCTCTGGTTTTATGAATGAGAGAGAGGCAGGGACTTGCCTGACCCACCTGATAGATGTTGAGTCGAGGCGAGTGGCTATGACCATGGGCTGGAACTGTGTCTCTTGGCCACTTGGACATATTTTCCTTCTTATTTACAAACTTCTGTACAAAATGTCCAGATTCATTGAGGAAACGAATTGTTCCGATTCATTCATTCATTCAGATGTCCAGACACATGTGAGGTAGGCTTTAGGGTAAAGGGATGAGCTGCACCCAGCCGGGGAGGGAGGGGGACCAGGAATGGGGCTTCAGGGCTCCTGGCCAGCCTGACTGTCACACGTTTGAGGCTACAGTAGGCACTGTGTGGTGTTGGTGCTGGGGACACAGTCCTGGTCCACTGACGCTCTGTGTTGCCACGAGACCAAAAGTCTCTTCTCCTTTCTAGGCCTCAGTTTCCCCATCAGAACACGGAGATGGCAGCTCTCGCCCTCTGGGCCTCACAGACTTTAGAGGGGACAGTGTGGTTGGAAGGACGGGAGACCGTAGTTTCAAGGATCAGGCGTCACGAGCTGCTCAGTGGCAGGACCTCTGCTGCTCTGAGACGTGTGACGGAGGGCAGGCTGCAGAGAGGCAGCAGAGTGCTCGGCCCGGCTCCTAGCGCCGAACCTGGGCTGGCATCTGCCGCTGGGCTGGTTGTGTTCTTTTTTTGGGCATCATTTGTCCCTCTGTGAAATGCCAAGTGCTGAGCGCTCTGCTCTCTGACACCCTCTTCATTCTGTTTCTTGGTCAGCATTGTCTCTGGGACATCCCGTGGGGTCAGGGCAGGGAAAAGCGGTCTTCGTGGGCATTCTGGGCAGAGTTCCCTGTTCCCTCTCCTCTGTCATTGGGTGAAGCGGACACCCCGGAGATCAGACAGTCACCCTGGACCTTTGGTGCAGGTTCTGCCCCTTTGTTCCCAGAATGCTGAGGA
>NW_011889379.1:324629-326569 GCF_000151845.1 Pteropus vampyrus
CCCAGCACCGTACAGCCCCAGAAGACCATTCCCGTTGGTTTGAGGAATTCTTTTGGCAAAGGGGCTTTTTTCACTGCGTGCCTTTTGGGGACCCCTTTCTGAGGCTGGAGCCACGGTGGTAACATGGGGTGGGGAGAGCGTGGGCCTCGGAGCGCCCCGGGCGCGTCAGGCCTTCTGCGAGCCGTGGTTCTCTCTCGGGGTTTAGGAATGCCGTGTGAACAGGGCCTGGTGCACTGTCTGCCCAGGTGGTGGCAGCTATTACTTTAGACCATTCCTCCCACTCAGCAGACTCACAGACCGAGGTCTGGAGACGGCAGAGGATGTCCCAGTCCCCACCGTGAGTGACGGTTGGGATGCGAATGCAGGACGTTGGATTCCAAACCCAGGGGCCTTTCTGCTGTGTCGGCAGAGGGCCCGGTGAGGCCGAGTGGAGGCCGTTGCTTAGGGAGGGTGAGGACGGTAGAAGGGCCCCAGGTTCTGGCCCCAAGGGAGGGCACAGAGCACAGAGCACTCAGCCGGAATGCTGGGCCTCAGCCTGGAGCCCGAGGGAGCCCCTGGCCACCCACTGAGGTTTGCCCAGCGGCCTGAGTCAGGCGGAGACCTGCTCACACCGCTTTCTCCATGTTTTCCAGCGTCCGGCAGGACTTCGACGTCCCCACCAGCCACCTGATTGGAGCCCACGGCTACTGCACACAGGTCAGGGGGTGCAGTGGGGTGTCGGGGCAGCCCCGCATTCCTTTCTCTTCCTCTTCCTTTCTTCTTTTGCCCTGCTGGTCCTCTACAAGTAGCTTTCACGTGACAGCCTCTGCTGGCCTCACTGTCACGGAGACCTGGAAAGGGAGCTCAGTGTAGCTTCCGCTTCTGGAAAACTGGTTGTATCCAATCTGCTTGCAGAGGGTGCAAAAGAGGCTGATGGCAGACCCAGGCAGGGGGACCTGGGGCCGGCTGGGGACAGACGACAGCCCGGGCTCCCTTAACGTTCGCACAGGGCAGTGTCTTTACGGTTCTTCCCTCTGCGTCTTCACAAAAGGGCCCTTAAGAGGTCTCATGGGGAGTTGGGCGGTGGGGGGACCCTTAGCATGACTGTTTGTCATAGATCCTCCCAGTGACCTGGTGACACCAAGGAAAGGATCTGTTCAAGATTCCATCAGTGCGCGTCAGGACTAGGAGCCAGATGCTACACCTGGCTTCTGTCTGAATCTCTGCATGGCGAGGCCTCCCAGAACGGCCGCCTGGCCAGTCACAGCTGACCCTCAGTGCACACAGACCAACAGGTGTAGCGCAGACAGGTTGCTCTGTCTGCTGAGCCCAGCTGAGTACCCAGTTGTCGTGGGGGTCCTGGCTCACTGCGCCAGCACTGAAAACATACGTGGGCATGATGCAGCGGCCAGCTGGGGGCCCACAGTTTGTCCAGGGCAGCTGAAGGACTGTGCGGTGGCTGCCGCCCACCTTCCTGGGTGGTCCAGCTCCCTCTCTGGGTGCCTGTCTTCCCTGTGGGCTCTCCCGTCAGCAGGCAGAGAGCAGTACTGCCCAGGGGTGGGCAGTTAAGCAGGGCACAGTGGGTGCCAGACCACTTGCAGAATGAACTGGGTGGTTTTCTTCTTCACCCTGAGACTCAATTTCCTCATTTGTAAAATAGGGCATTTGGACTGGACCAGTGCTTCTTAAACTTTGATGTGCACACGAACCCCCCAGGATCTTGTTGACAAGCAGGCGACTGGGGCCTGAGATTCGGAATTTCTGACAGGCTCCCCAGGGAAGGTGATGTCACCGGTCCACGGACCACAGTTTGAGTAGCAAGGGGCTAGATGGCCATTACGCTTTGCTACTGTGTGACTTTGAGTTTGGGGCAGGGAGCCCCTTCTCCCCCATTTTGAGAAGGCTTCCTGCTCTGAGGAAGGGCTGAGACACACGCCAGGTGGGGAGCAAGAGCCTTTTTC
>NW_011889379.1:327490-329069 GCF_000151845.1 Pteropus vampyrus
GCACAGGCACACACCTGATCCCCCGCGGCAGACCCCAATGATCCGGGTCAGGAGCCACTCTTCCCAGCCTGCAGGAACCCCCGCCTGCTGCGCCCCGCCACCAAGGCCTCAGGACAGGGTCCCGTGCACACTGGTGCTTGATGAATGCTCTCGGAATAAAGACTACGTGCGCCTAGAGTCGCTTTGATGAGAAGAGCTGGCAGCTTTTCCCAGCGCTCGTGGGAACACTGAAGTCACAGGCCCTGTGATTTCGGGCTCTCCCCCACCCCCACCCCCGACACGGCCCCCTCCCCTTTCTCTCATCGATAGGAACTCGTCAATCTGCTCCTGACGGGGAAAGCCTCGTCCAACACCTTCAACGACGTGGTGGAGCTGGACTCCGGGAACGGGGACGTCACGCTCCTCAAAGGCATCGCCGCCCGCAGTGACGTCGGCTTCTTGTCCCTCTTCGAGCACTACAATGTGTGCCAGGTACCTCGGGCGTCAAGTTCAGTGCCCCCCACGGAGGGCTTGGGGCAAAGTACAGCTTCGCTGGCGTGGCACACGGCCATGGAATCCACACCCAGAGCCAGCTGGTACCATGTTCTGGGGAGGGCAGTTTGAAAGGGACTTCTCATGTGGTCGTGGGTCAGAGTGGCGGACGCTGTCCTGTCCTCCGCGTGTGTATATGTCGGGGCGGGGGAGGGGTCTTCTCCAGGGACAAGGAACCTAAAGTTATAGGCCTCGTATTAGCTTCCTAGGGCAAGTGCCAAAAAGCACCACAAACTGGGTGGCTTAAAACAACAGAAAGTGATCGTCCGACAGTTCTGGAGCACAGGTTGGTTCTCATAGCCGAAGTCCAAAATCAAGGTGCGTGGCCAGGGCATTGCACCCTCTGGAACCCACAGGAGGACCTTTCCTCGTGTCTTCTAGCTTCGGGTGTTTTCCAGCGTGACGTGAGGCTTCTCGATGCGTCGCCCCGTTGTCACGTGCTACGTTCTCCCTGTGTGTCTCCTTTTCTTGTAAGAACGTCAGTCATGTTGGATTAAGGGCCGACCCTGCTCCCCCAACCTCATCTTAAGTAATTACGTCTGCATCACCCTATTTCCAAGTAAGGTCACATTCCGCGGTCCTGGGGGCTAGGACTTCAGCACGTCTTTTTGTGGGACACCGTTCTGCGCACACCGGGCCTCCCTCAGTCTGTCTGCTGGTGTATCGGTCCCTCTCCTTCCTCTCTCGCTGCAGCTGGGATCTTGGACAGGGCTGGACCTCCAGGCGAGGCTGTGCGGGGGATAACATGCCAGCACCTCTGACCAGCGTGGGCAGGGGGGCACTTGTCCCCGCCTGCTGCTGAACCTCCTCCGAGCCCCAGTTTTTATGTTTTCAGAGAAGACATTACTCTGTGGTGGATTACACGAAGAGGATTGTCGTGAGGAGGTAGCACATGCTGGCTGCCACCAAAGATTCTTGGAGGGCCTGGATGCGGCCTCATTCACCGTATATTCCCAGAACCAGGGACACAGAGACCGACCCACTAGGACTCTCAGAAAGCGCTAGGTGAAGGGGTGTGCCGAGCGGGTGGAGACCGGCATTTTGAGGC
>NW_011889380.1:0-1365 GCF_000151845.1 Pteropus vampyrus
TGACTATATTCTCTATGCCATACTTTATATCCCCATGACTAATTTGTAACTACCAATTTGTACTTAATCCTTTCACCTTTTTCTTTTCTCAGTCCCCAACTCCTCTCCTGTCTGGCAATCAATCACTGGAATCTTCTTTGTATCTACTGAGTCTGTTTCAATTTGTTTGGTTTGTTTATTTATTTTGTTCTTTAGATTCCACACATGGTATTTGTCTTTCTCTGTCTGACTTATTTCACTCAGCATAATACCCTCTAGGTCCATCTATGGCTTTGCAAATGATAAGATTTCATTTTTTTTTTTTTTATGGCTGAGTAATATTTCATTGTATATATGTACCACAACTTCTTTATCCACTTCTCTATTGATGGGCAGTTAGATTGCTTCCATGTCTTGGCTGTTATAAATATCGCTGCAGTGAACATAGGAGTGCATATATCTTTTTGAATTAGTGTTTTGGTTTTCTTTTGATGTATGTCCAGAAATGCAACTGCTAGGTCATAAGGTTTTTATGAGGAACCTCTAAATTGTTTTCCATAGCAACTTCACCAATTTGCAATCACACAAATAGTACATGAGAGCTTCCATCATGAATCTATTATCTGGGTCAAGAAATAAAATATTGCCTTGATATTTTTCTTGTTTTGATTCTTATTGATTTCATTCTTTTCCCAGCCCCTTTCTTCCTCCCAGTGTTAATAAGATGAAGGTTTTCATGTTCATTTTCCCTTGTTTTTCTTTATAGTTTTCCTATCTATGTGAATAATATATATATTTTTGTTTTAGTTGTTTATGGTATTTATATAATGAAAACAAGTTATATGTAATTTTTCTAACTTCTTTATTTTGTTTAATGTTATGTTTTTGAGATTCATCTATGTTGACATAAATAGCTGTAGTTAATATATTTTCACTGCTGTATAATATTCCATAGTATGAATATAATAAATTATTTTTCATTATACTATTGATCGACATTACATCCATTTCAGGTTTTGCATTTATGAGTAATAATGCTGTTATCATGCTTGTACATATATTCTGGTATGCATGTGTAAGAGTTTCTCTCAAGTATGTAATAACTAGTGGAATTGCTGAATCACATGGTTGGCACATGTTCAAAATTTTTAGATAATGTCAAAGTGTTTTCCAAAGTGTTTGTACCAATTTATATGCTTGTCAGCAGGTTGTGGGAGTTTTTATTGCTCTATAGTTTGCCAACACTGTGTTATCTAAACTTAAGAAAATTGTTCTTCAACCCCTAGGTATAAAATAATAATGCATTATGATTAAATTTTTTTATTTCTCTGATTGCTGATGTGTTTAAACATTTTTTGGCATATAATTTATATACATATAAGTTAT
>NW_011889380.1:3385-14821 GCF_000151845.1 Pteropus vampyrus
CTAGGTGGTCTCCCATCCAAGTACTAATCAGGCCTGATCCTGCTTAGCTTCCGAGATCGGATGAGATTGGGCATGTTCAGGGTGGCTTGGCCATAGACTTAACATGCATTCTTAACAAAGCCTAAAGTAAATTATTAATTCTCTATTTTTGAGTCATATAAGCATCTTAGAATGCATTAATCTTGATAAGTCCCTCTGAAATTAAATTCAATTGTTGACAAGTATTTTAGTTCTGGCTAAATTACACATTATTATTATTTCTTCATTTTATCAAATTTAAAAGATTTTCTCACATATTTTCTAATAGATTTTGTTACCAATAATTCTTAAAGAGCAGATTATTTTTTGGGGTCATTTTTCTTCTGTTCATAAATACTTCATTAAATTTTCCCTTATTGAAAGTCTTCTGGTGATAAACTCTCTACCTTTTTTCTTTTATAAATTTATTTAAATTAGTTTCAAGTATACAGTACTTTGATTAGACATCTATATAGTTCATAAAATCTACTTTTTTACTTGATAAGATTTTTTTTCCTGGATGTCTTTGAGTTTTATTGTATTTTTTTAATTGAAGTGTAATTGACACATACGTTATATTAGTTTCAGATGAGTAACATAATAAGTCAATATTTGTGTACTTATAAGGTCTTTATTTATCCCTCATTTTTGAAAGATAGTTTAACTGCATATAGAATTTTGTGTGTACAGTAAAAGACAACATGCTCACAATAAGTGAAAAGATGGCAAATCTTGGGATAGAAATGTAAACTATGAAAAAGAACTAAATGGAAATTCTAACATAGAAGAAATATTTACATTAAACATAATCCTTTAAGGGTCTTAAGAATATATATGAGTTAAAACATGAATAAGTTTACTTAGAAATGATTACTATAAATTATTTCATCTACAACTCAAGAGAGAAAAAATAAGCCAGAAAAATGAACAAGTCTTTGTGGAACTATTTTAGCCATCTTGACACATAGATGGACCATCTCATCTGGTTCAGATGTCAAGACTAATGGCACTATACACACACACCAAGAGGGTATGAATATGTTTATTACTCGCATAACAAGGCTGTTTGGGAGATCTAGGCAGGCCTCTCAAGTTGATCTGAAAAGGGCTAAAGAAAGTAAGGAAGGGTAGTGGTTGGAATCTCCTGCTGGTACCTAAGGAGGCTTTTTTTTTTTTTTTTCAGCTTCTCCATATGTAGGACAGAGGGGAAGAGAGTAGACTTAAAAGCTGTCCACAGTTAAACATTAAAAAACAAAGACAGACTTTTATTACAGAGATAATATCAAAATGTCTAAAATATATGTAGTTGGTGTCTAGGAAGCAGAGAATAAACGAAGATATGGCAGAAAGAATGTTGGAAGATATTATGGCCGAAAATGTCCAAATTTGATGAAAGACAAATATACAGACTCAAGGAGATCACAAACACAAAGGAAACCACAGCCAGTCAAATTGTTGAAAACTAAAACTAAAAAGAAAATATTTAAAGGCTACCAAATAAAAATTACACATCTTGCATGTACCAGATACCTGGAAGTGGGTTAACTAATTATATGATGTAACAGTCAGAGACCAATCAGGAGAAGAAATCACACAATAATTTAAGCTGTGGAAGTATAATATAAAGAATTATTAAGCTATGTAGGAGATTATGTAGGAGATTAACTATATAGATGTAGAGGGAACTCTAAAGGATACTCTAGGACTAAGGGAGAATACCCATAGAATGATAAAGATGGAAGAAGGGTACCTTCCCCCCAATTGGAGTTAGACTGCATTGGAGGAAGTGCTGTTGCAGTATACTGGATGGTAGAGAAGTTCACTGGGTTGCTGTGGCCAGAGCTGGTCCCACAATTGCCAGGCAAGCAAGAAACAATGCTTTGGGGTGCAAGTGAGCTGATGAAGTGGGGCAGGTGCACAGAGGCATAAGGTTGCTGTTATGCAAATGAGGTCTTCATAACATAGTATCCATAGGAGGGCCATGACAAGGTAGTAATTTGGCCCAAGCTACTGCAAAGGGCTTGCCTATCTTGCATACTGTGGAGGTATACACCATCGGATACTCCCCACACAAGTACTGCAGATGGACTATGCAGCATGAGCAAACAAACAAACAACAACACCAGAGCCAAGAAGAGAAGCTCCTTGTTCCTGCAGTGTCTCTCTAGTACCCTCTACTGACAAAGCTTACAGAATGCAGTCCTTTATTGCTGAGCAGCTTCTGAAAGATGAATTTGAAATTAGGCAGTACATTAATAACTAGTATGTGTGTTTAAATGTATAAAAAAAAGTTATACTGTTTTCCAAAGTATTTGTACCATTTTCTATCTACAGTGGTAGGAATGAGAGTTCCAGATAGCTCAATGTCCTCAGCAATGTTTAATATTGCTATACTATGTATTTTATTCATTCTAATGTATATGTAGTAATATTAAATTATTTTTATTTGCATTTCTCTAATGACTAATAACATTTTTATGTACTTATTTACTATCCATGGATTTATTTTGGTGAAGTGTCGGTTCAGATTTTTTTGCCTATGTTTTAAAAATAGGTGGTTCATCTTCCTGTTGTTGAATTGTAACTTTTAAAATATATATTCTGGATGTAAGCCCTCTTTTAGATTTATGGTTTATAAATATTTTCTTCCAGTTTGTGGCTTAACTTTTCATTTCTTGTTATCTTTAGAAGAGCAGATAATTTTAAATTTTGGTAGTGTTCAATATGTCAGTTTTTGTGGTTTATGTTTTCTGTCTCATTCTGGGACATATTTGTTTAACCTAAGTTCACAGAGATTTTCTTCTAGACGTTTTATAGTTTAGTTTTTATGTTAGATTATGTGATATAATTTGAGTTCACTTTTGGGATGTAATAATTTGTTTGTTTGTTTGTTTGGTTTTTGTTCATAAAGCTTCGAATCATTCCGGGACCTCTTGTTGAAAAAATCTTTTCTTTCCACACTGAGTAGCCTTGATGCCTGCCTCTATTGAAAATCAATTGATCGTATACATTTAAAACTATTTGCTGAAATTTTGTTAAAAGTTTTTGCATATATATTTTTTCAGGGATATCTATCTGTACTTCTAAGTTGTTACTTGGAGTTGACAAACCAATTTTCTAGGGCACAGTCCTTCCCACTGCTAAGTCTTCCCAGGGCTTCTAAAACCAACTGCAAGTTCAAGGAGTTCTCAAAATAACCTGCAATTTTGATCATTTCTGGAACTCACAGAACTTACTCACAGCTGTATACTCGCAGTTACAATTTATTATAAGGAAAGGATACATTAAATCAGCTAGTGGAAAAGATGTCTATGGCAAAACCTGGGAGGATTCTAAACAAGAAGTTTGCATTGCTCTCAGGATATATAACCTTCCCAGTATCAATGGCTGACAATTCACATGAATTACTGACAATCAGAGAATCTTACCTGAGCTACTGCTTGGGGCTTCATTACATAGGCATGATTATTGACTCACTGCCCATATGCGTGAACTCTATCAATAAGCCTCACTCTCTGACTAATAACATTTCATTAGAGGGCTCAACAGGAGTCACCTCATTAGCATAAAATATTAAGTGTATACTGAGGGTCCTACTATGAATAACAGAGCCACTTCTATCACCTTGGAAATTCCAATGGATTAGAGGTATCTCTTAGGAGCTGTGGACAAAGGCTAGACCTCTCTTTTGGGCAAGGCCAAACTCCTTACTGCACAGTTATCTTGTGGTTTTGATATCAAATTAATTATCTCATAAAATGATTTTGGTGATGTAGAATTGGTATTGTTTCTTCCTCAAGTATTTGCTAGAATTCACTAGTGAAGTCAGTTAATCCTGGAATTTTTTGAGGAAAACTTTTCTACTAAGCCAATATCTTTAACAGCTATAGGGAGATTCATGTTATTTTTGAGGAAGCTTTAGTAGTTTGTGTTTTTGAAAGATAGTTTAACTGCATATAGAATTTTGTGTGTACTGCATCTGAGTTGTGAAAATTTTAGCACAGATTCATTCGTAATATTTAATTATTTTTTAGTGTCTGTAGGATCCATAGTTATGCCTCTCTTGATTTCTACTTTCATATTTACTATTTATTGTCTGTTTGCTTTTGGTTTAATTTGTTATTTTTGGTTTTCTTTTTCTAGTTTCTTAAAGTGGAAGCTTAAATTATTGATTTGAGACATTTCTCTTTTTATAAGTATTTAATGCTTTAAACTTCCCTGCAAGTATTTTTTTGTTTCAGACAAATTCTGGAATGCTCTGTTTTCTATTTTAGTTCAGTACAAAATATCTTAAAATTTTCCCATGTGATTTCTTTGGGCCAGGAGTTATTTAGAGCTATGTGGTTTACTTTCCAAATATTTCCAGACATATTGGTTTATATTTTTATTCTATTATAACAAGAGAACATTTTTTATGATTTTAATCATTTTACTCTATTTATGACCTGCTTTATGACCTAAAATATAGTCTATTTTGATGAATTTTCTATGTACTCTTGGAAAGAATGTATATTCAACAGTTTTGGTGTAGAATATCCTGTAAATGTCACTTATGTCAAGTTTATTAACAGTATCAATTAACTTTTTAGTATCTTTGTTGATTTTCTTTGTTACTATTAATCAATTATAAAGAAAAGAGTGTTGAAATCTCCAACTATAATTGAAGATCTTTTTATTTCTCTCAGATCTATGTATCAGTTTTGTTTCATGCATTATGGAGTTCTGTTGTTAGGTGCATAAACACTTAGGCTTGTTTTGTTCTCGATGAATTGACCTCCTTACCATTAAAAAAAAAATAACTCTAATTATCCCTAGAAGTAATGCTTGTTCAGAATCTTTGTTATTATTGTTATAGCCACTCCAGCTTTCTTTTGGTTAGTGTTTCATGGCATACCATCTTTTTACATTCTTTTATTTTTAATTTATTTGTATCTTTATATTTAAAATGACTTCCTTGTAGACATATAAATAGGACAGGTCAGTGGCCTGTTAGAAACCCAGCCACACAGCAGGAGATTGAGTGGCGGGTGAGCAAGCAAAGCTTTATCTGTATTTGCAGCTGCTCCCCAGCACTACTAGTAACATGGCCTCAGCTCCACGTCAGATCATCAGGCATTAGTAGATTCTCATAGGAGCACTGGTTCCTGGTGCTCAAAAGGTTGGGACTAATGCTTTAAAGAGTTCTCTCCATTTTATTCTGACTTTCATAGTTTCTGATAAGTCTGTTTTATTCTTTCAATAGCTCCTCTGTATGTAATGTATCTCTTTTTCTCTGCTTCTAAGATTCTTTTTGTATTACTGGTTTTAAGAAATTTGATTATTATGTAGCTTGACATAGAATTTTTTACATTTCTTCTGCTTAGGCTTCACTGAACTTGAATATGTTTACTTTTCGTTTTAATTACATTTGGATATTTTTCATTTGTTATTTCTCCAAAAATGCTATCTGCTTCCCTGTCTTTTCTGGGATTCCATTTTCAAATATGCAACATTGCTAGATATAGTTCCATAGATTATTGATGCTCTACTAATCTTATTTATTATATTTTATCTATATTTTACTTTGGGTAGTTTCTAGTACTATGTATTTAAGTTCCATAGTTTTCTTCTCTAGTGTCTAATCTATCATTAATCCCACCCAGAATGTTTTTCATTTTAGGTATCGTATTTCTCATCTCTAGAAGTTCCATTTAAGTTTTTTTTTTAATATCCTTTATTTTTCTTTTCATCATGTTGTAGATCCCTCTACCTTCTCACACAGAGAGTGAATATTTTTGATAGTAGTTTTAAACTCATGTTGTTCTGTGTTATTTCTGTATCTTGTTCTATTGATTTTATTTTATTCTTTTCAAGGATTATATTGTTCAACTTCTTTACATGCATGACAATTTAAAAATATATAACAAATTAATTTTAATAGAATATATTTTTAAAAACATTATAAAACTCTTAAAGGATAAGGAATATCAGTAGAATATTCTGACTCTGAAAATGTAGGAATCATTGACCTAGATCAAATTGATATTAAAATATTAGATTGATATTGAAATGGCTCATTTCCATCTATATTTCTATCTCCGACTTTCTGCTCATAATATTTAAAAGAAGAAAATAAATATAAATGTTTTTGCCCAAATAATTCCACTCCCCACATAGCCTACTCTAACAGTAAAGGGAATACTACTGCTGGACAGTGATGAAATTATTGGCCACCCAATAAGAAACTCTAACAACAACTCAGCCTCAGTGTAGTTAAGTGAAATGGAACATTAGACTTTCCGCACAGCCATTGCTGAGATAGGGTATGGAGCTGAAATTTTATTCTGTAGTGATTGGCTAGAATAAAGTGATTGTTGTATAAAGTATTTTTGCTAGGCTGCCATTTTTCTGATTATTTGGCTAGAGAAAAAGAGAAGGCTTTTCTTGGAGCTTTATTGTTCTTGTTATTGTTTGCATCTATTGGCATTTCCGGTTTTCTGGCTTCTCCATTACACAGTCTGGATATATCAAGCAAAAAAGAAAACCTAGATTTATTGCTGTGTTGTTCCTTTGGTCTGCCTTCTCTTCACATTTCAGAATCTTCTTATATTGTATTATAAATAATGTCCAGGTTTTGTTTGTTTGTTTGTTTGTTTGTTTTAGCTGTACTCAGCTAGAGGGCTGGGGAGAAGTATCTATTCCATCTTATCTCAGAACCAGAAAGCATGCTTTACTTATCATTTTCGTTTGGGTTTTGGATAATATGAATTTTATGGTCTTTGATGTTGATTTTAAAAAATATTCTATTAACTATTACTAGGATTTGTTCTGGGATGAATTAAATGACTTTAAAAGAGTTTTGTTATTTCTGAGCTTACTTTTAAGTTTTGTTAGGACTCTTCGGTCTAGAGCTAATTTGACTTCACTCTTAATACAATATCCTCTATAGAACTGTACCTAATGCCCTATATATTGGAATGTCTTTCCACACTAACTACTGAGAAAATAAACTATTCTCAGCCTTCTTTGAGCTTCAAGGGATGGTTTCTCCTATTCCATACAGGTGGACCTTTCCTCGCCTTGAATAACATCCTCACACTCATGTGCAGATCAGTTCTTAGCCAAAATCTTTTAGAGGATCCCTCTGGAAATCTCTAGAGGGAACTCTTTCCCCATCTAGTTTCTTCTTTGATGTTTTGCTCCCCAAATCCTAGTCTTCTTGGTCTCTCTAAACAGTGGCTCCTTAATTCAGCCAGGCCAGGAGATTTTATTTGGGGTTTTCCACCCTGTGTTGCAGATTGGAAATTCTCTCCAGGCAGTAAGCTGGGGGAAATTATGAGATTCACTTCTTGTGTTTCCCTGTTATCCAAATGTTTAAAAACTATATATCATACATTATGTCTGGTTTTCTAGTTCTTTAAAGGCAGATAGTAAATTCTTCCCTTCTTAATTCTTCCAGGACAGAAGTGAAAGTTCTGCCTTCCTTCTTGTACCATCATTTTTCCTTTTGTGATTTTGTTTCAGTTACTTTTTAATTATTACTCATAGGTTTGTTTTTGTCTCTTTGTCTGTCTATCTATCCATCCATCATCTAGCATTTATTTATCTACCTATCTATCATCTATTTTTGTGTGCTTTTTTTTTTGTTTGTATTTTTGCCAATATTTCAAGGGTTTGATTATCTAAAAATATCTTTATTAGGCTGACACTCTGGAATGATATTTTTGGGAAGTGTTATTCTAGAGTTTAAGTTATTTTACCTTAACACTCTAAATCCTTTTATTCCATTATATTTTAGCATTAATTGTTGCTAAGAAATATCTGCCATCAGCCTAATAATTTTTCTCTCTATATAAGTAATTTATATTTTTCAGTTGCTTGTAAGAATTTTTTTCATTGTTTTAATGTTTTACTGTTTCACTTTCACATATCTAGGTGTGAATTTGTTTATTTTGTTTTCTATAATTTAAGACACTTGTTTTTCTTTAATATTGTAAAATGCTCAGTTATATTTTAAAATATTAGGCTCTTATTTTTCTCCTTTTGATGTTCCTATTGAATAGATATGAAATTTTCTCATTCTGTCTTCTGTGTCTCAACTTATTTTTTTCCTCTCTCACATTTTCTTACATCATTTTTAAAAAATATGACTCAAATAAATTTATAAAGAACTCATACAACTTAACAAGAAAAAAAAACAATCAAATTAAAAAATGGTCAGAAGACCTGAATAGGTATTTCTCTAAAGAGGAAATACAGATGGCCAATACACATATGAAAAGATACTCAATGTCACTAATCATCAGAGAAATGCAAATTAAAACCTCAATGAAATATCACCTCACTATGAAATATCATAATCAGATTGGTTATGATCAATAAATCAAAAAGAAAAACAAATGTTAGCGAGGATGTAGAGAAAATTGAACCCTTTTGCACTGTTGGTGTGATTGCAAATTGGTGCAACCACTATGGAAAACAGTTTGAGTTCCCTCATAAAAACTACCTTATGACCCAGCAATTGTACTTCTGGGTATTTATCCAGAGAAAACCAAAACACCAATTGAAAACGATATATGTACTCCTGTGTTCACTGCTGTGCTATTTAAAATAGCCAATATATGGGAACAACCTAAGTGCCCATCAATAGACAAGTGGATAAAGTATGGTACATATACACAATGGAGTATTACTCAGCCATTAAAAACATGAAATCTTACTATTTGCAATGACATGAATGGATCTAGAAGTTATTATGCTGAGTGAAATAAGCCACACTGAGAAAGAAAAATACCATATGATTTCACTTATTGTGGAATCTAAAGAACAAAAGAAACAAACAAACTAAATGAAAACATACACAGATACAGAGGACAAACTGGTGATTGCCAGAGGGAGAGGTTGGGGGTGAAAATGATGAAGGGATGAAGTACAAATTAGTAGTTACAAAACAGTCATGGGAATTTAGAGTATAGCACAGGGTATACAGTCAATATTATTGTAATGGTTGTGTGTAGTGCCAGATGGGTGTTAGAGTAATTGGGGGGATCACTTCATAAATTAAATAAATGTGTAACCATTGTACTGTATACTTGAAACTAAGATAAAATAAAATAAATATGACTTGAATTTTTGGTTATTATTTCAGATCTATTATTTAGTTTATCATTTGCTTAGTTGCTTCTAATTCAGTTGCTTGTTAATTCAGAAATTCAATTTTAAATTCAGTAAATATGGTTTTGACTTATAGAAGTTCTGTTTGTTTCTTTTCTCAAAATTTCTCTTTTTATAATTCCTGTTTTTTTCATTATGTTTCTATTACTTCTTTGTTATCTAAGTATAGATAACATACTATATTATTTATTCTCAGATACTATGAAATACAGCTTCCTTGTATATTATTGTTTCTCCTGTGATTTGTTATATTTGATTATGAAATTGTCTTTAGCAGGAATCATTTGTTCTGTGGAGTCTAGTATACCTGTTTTTTAAAATGTATTCCTTCAGAATATATTGTTGATATAAATCTCAGAGCATGAAGTTTAGTGGGGCTACCAGTTATCAATTTATTTAGTTTAAATTACTATGTCTACTTCACCTGTAACTTTTCTTGTTCTGTTGTTACTTTATATTTTATTCTTTCTGCCCCAGACTACTCTCATTTATAATTTGTTGTAGGTTGAGAAATCAGATAATCTAGCTTATGACTAGTTCATTTAAAATGCAATTGCTTTTGAAAAAATTTTGACCATTCTTTATCTGTTTATGTCAGGATGTTGAAGTTGCCTGAAATCTGAATTTTAGTTTATTGAATCATTTTAGTTAATTATTTTAAAATCATAAAAGTTTTATGCAATACAACACCAGAGAGATTCCTTCTCTTTTATTTTCTAGATGTGGAAGTTGAGATCCAACATAATTTGCTTTAGGTCACATCGTGAAACAGCTGGGTCTAGATCCTAAATTTGGTGTTCAAGGTGTCATTAGTCTCAGTTAATAGTCATTGACAGTCTTAGAAAGGCTCACCAGTATGTTTAACCTCTTTCGGACTCACCTATCTCCATAGATAATTTCTGCTAGCTAATAAAATAATTATAAAAACTGTCACTTATAAATTCTCTCCTCTGCACCCTGCCAATTTTAAAATGAGAATCACCTTTTTCCTGGTCCAATCAAGATAGTGCAAAATGAAGAAAAATCAGATTATGTCTATTTATCTCAGCTCTTTCAGGCTAAATTTCGGGCTATGCTGTGTGTTGGGACTGTAATTTTTCTCAAAATAATAAACACGGAGTTACTAGTCTGAGCAATTTTGGAGATTTTTTTACTTTCAAAAGTAAAATAACATAACTTAAAAGCTTGCTTTTTACTTTTCTACACCTATCACACTTCTACACTTTCTCCATTACTAGGTAAAAATATTACTTCTTATGTGGTACCTTCTCCAACCCCTTAGATAGAGTTGACACAACATTCTTTTCATTACAAAATTAAAAATACCAGCTTGTACCTATTAAAAATGTTGTGATGAATTAAGAGACCACCAAATGCTGTTGAATAACTGGATGATTAATGAAGAATATAATATGAAGGAGCCAAAATTTTTTCATTTCTGTAAAAATGTTGGGAAATATTGTTATCATATTATTGTTTCATATGTTATAAAATAAAAGGAGGAAAAAACTTACAGCCAAGATGCTGAATTTTTAGCTTTAATTTAACTCATAATTATAAATTTGTTATCAAAAACTAAAATGGAAATGTAAAAATTATTAATGCAGGACTATAAAAAATAGGTGCATATGTATAAATCTTGACAGTAACAAATTGGCAGATAAAGCACGTTCATATTTTAAAAGCTAAATTAAAAATACAAACTAAACCAAGTTAAGGATATGTTAAAGCATGTAGAATATGAACTACTGTTAGTTGATGTTTACCCATATCCATTAACTAGTGACCTTACATGTGGTGTTTATACTCTCAAAGGGAAAGACTTCAAATATTTGTTCTCTAAACTATGAGTCTATTCTATGAATATTATTCATTTCTTCCTGTTTCATTTGATACTACAGTACAGTTCAGATTTTCCACATACCTATCAAATGACTTTATGTTCTCTTTTTTGACCTTATACAGCATTTGAATAATGCTTTACATTTTCTTTTTCTGTGTACTCACTAAAATAGGATTTTAGTAATGCCCTTAAAAGTTCAATTACACTAAATGTTATATTGTGGTACTCTAAGAAAAACTTAGAAGGAGTCCAAAACTTGGAAAGTCCAAGTGGAAAAAAAACTTTTATTTAAAAATTAGAAAGACTTAGATTATTATCTTAGATCAGTGACCAACTTTAATGTTAGGCAAATTATTTAATGTCTCATCAGTAAAATACAAATAATTGTTTCTTATACTTTAGTTTTGTGGTGAAAATAAAAT
>NW_011889380.1:14871-21798 GCF_000151845.1 Pteropus vampyrus
CAACATTCTTTTCATTACAAAATTAAAAATACCAGCTTGTACCTATTAAAAATGTTGTGATGAATTAAGAGACCACCAAATGCTGTTGAATAACTGGATGATTAATGAAGAATATAATATGAAGGAGCCAAAATTTTTTCATTTCTGTAAAAATGTTGGGAAATATTGTTATCATATTATTGTTTCATATGTTATAAAATAAAAGGAGGAAAAAACTTACAGCCAAGATGCTGAATTTTTAGCTTTAATTTAACTCATAATTATAAATTTGTTATCAAAAACTAAAATGGAAATGTAAAAATTATTAATGCAGGACTATAAAAAATAGGTGCATATGTATAAATCTTGACAGTAACAAATTGGCAGATAAAGCACGTTCATATTTTAAAAGCTAAATTAAAAATACAAACTAAACCAAGTTAAGGATATGTTAAAGCATGTAGAATATGAACTACTGTTAGTTGATGTTTACCCATATCCATTAACTAGTGACCTTACATGTGGTGTTTATACTCTCAAAGGGAAAGACTTCAAATATTTGTTCTCTAAACTATGAGTCTATTCTATGAATATTATTCATTTCTTCCTGTTTCATTTGATACTACAGTACAGTTCAGATTTTCCACATACCTATCAAATGACTTTATGTTCTCTTTTTTTACCTTATACAGCATTTGAATAATGCTTTACATTTTCTTTTTCTGTGTACTCACTAAAATAGGATTTTAGTAATGCCCTTAAAAGTTCAATTACACTAAATGTTATATTGTGGTACTCTAAGAAAAACTTAGAAGGAGTCCAAAACTTGGAAAGTCCAAGTGGAAAAAAAACTTTTATTTAAAAATTAGAAAGACTTAGATTATTATCTTAGATCAGTGACCAACTTTAATGTTAGGCAAATTATTTAATGTCTCATCAGTAAAATACAAATAATTGTTTCTTATACTTTAGTTTTGTGGTGAAAATAAAATAGACCTAAGCAAATAAAAGTATTTTACAATAAAGATTTTTACTGAGCAAGAATCAGTAATTGAAAGACATGATATTAGGTTTAGAATAAAATACAGTAAAAAGAAAAACCTAATAAAGAGTTGCAACAGAACTAAATATATAAGAACACTTTAAAAATCACATTGGAGATAGAAGTAACTGGTATTGCAGATGTACAAAAACAAAGCAGATAATTGAAAAATATAGAATCTCTCTCCGAATGCAGAAGTAAATAATAAATGTAAAAATGAGGAGAGACTGAGTGATAGCTATGGAGGACACAAGTGAAAGCCAACATTTTAATCTGTTTGTAAGAAAGCGGCACAAATACAATAAAGAAAATGATATATATAATAAACAGTGACTTTATTTAGCTGAAGAAAAGCATGTTTATGCAAAGTATGTGTATGCAAACTAAAACTATTCGTGGTATTATAGGCAAAATCAGCATAAGGAACCATACTTGTCAATAGACTAGGGAAAAATGTTATACCATTATGTTAAAAACAAATTCTATAGGCTTTCAAGTAGAACCAGAGTAATAATGTGGTCTCTATTATTAATCATATACTGGACCTTATCTAAATGCTTGGGAAAGTTAATTTGTTTTTTTTCTTAGCAGCTCAAGGCTACAGATACTGTTGTTGCTCCCACTTTACAGATGAAAAAAGTGAGGCTTAGAGAAAATAAGGTCAAAGGTTTTGTGGTAGTTAAGAAACAGGATCAGGATGTGAACCAAATCTTTGGTTGTTATGACTGAGACACTATGCTACATGCAGCCTCGATGTATTTAAAATAAGCTCAGAAAAACCTCAATAAAATACTAGCAGACAAAAATCCAGCAGTGTATAAAAAGATTATATACCATGACTAAATGGAATTTATCCCAGAAATGCAGTGTTGGTTCAACATATGAAAACCAATAGATGTTATATATTATATAGAATAAAGGGGGAAAACATCATCTCAGTAAATTCAGAGAAAGTATTTGACAAAATCTGATGAATTTTCTTGATTAAAAAAAGATACTCAACAGACTAAGAATAGAAGGAAACTTATTCAACAAGATAAAGGGCATCTACAGAAACCCCACAACTAACATTATACTTAACAGCCAAAGACTAAGAAGCTTTCCCTCTAAGATTAGGAACAAGAGGAAGATGTACACTCTCACTACTTCTATTCAACTTTGTACGAGAAATTCTAGTCAGGTAATATGGAAAGAAAAAGAAATATAAGATATCCAGATTGGAAAAGAAGAAGTACAATTATTTCTGTTTCCAAATCACATGATCAAAAATATAGAAAACTGTAGAAAATCCTTGAGAAACTATTAGACATAATAGTCCTCTACCTCGACTGGTTTCATGGAGTGGTCTGCAGCCGCGGAGCTGTGGGTAGCTATTCTGGAGGGCTGGCTATATAGGAGTAGCTTCTGACCCACGAAGACAGCCTGGCGGGGAGGCTGGCCCGTGTGGGGGGCATCCGCCCTGCCAGAACCTCTCAGCCGCAGGGCTGAGGTTGAGTACGTGTAGTTGGAGTGAAAACGTGAGTGACATATACATGGAACGGCCCATTGGAAGTAGCTGTGTGGTGGCACTGCTTTATTAAAAAAGCTGGCTGCATCCTGCGGGGGCGGGGAGTGGGAGAGAACTATTAGTCATAATAAATGAGCTTAGCAAATGGTAGAAGTACAAATATACAAATATCACTTGTAATTTTATACACCAGCAATGAGTAATCCATAAGTAAAATTCAGAAAACAATTTTATTCACAACAGCATTATGACTAAGACACTTAGCAACAACTTTACGAAAAGAGTATAATATTTATACATTAAAAACAATAAAGCATTGTTGAAAGACATTAAAGATATTTTAAAAATTGTTGAAAGATTAATAAAATAAATGGAAACACAGCTAGTATTCATGGACTGGAAGACTTAGTATTGTTAGAATGGAGATATTCCCCAAATTGAGCTCCAGATTCAACATAGTCAAAATTTCAATTTCTTTTTTCACAAACTGATCCTAAAATTCGTTAGGAATTGCAAGTTGCACTGAATAGCCTAAACAATCTTGAAAAAGAAGAATAAAGTTGGAAGATTCACATTTGCTGATTTCAAAACCCATTAAAAAGCAAGGTTAATGAAAACAATATGGCGCTGGCATACGCATATATAGTTCAATGGAATAGGATTGAGAGTCCAGAAATAAACCCTTACATGTATGGTCGATTGCTTTTCAATAATGGTGCCAAGACAGTTCAATAAAGATAGAGTAGTCTTTACAAAAAAACTGATGCTGTGACAACTGGATATTCACACACTAAAGAATAACTTTGGATGACTACCTGAAACTATATACAAAAATGAGATCAGAATGAATCAACGATGTAAATATAAGAACTAAAACTATAATATTCTTAGAAGAAAACATAAGTGTATATCTTCTTCAGCTTGAACTAGGCAGTAGTTTCTTAGATGTGACATCAAAAGCAAAGCACGGTTAATGAAAAAGTAGATCAATTGAACTTCATCAAAATTAAAAACTTTTACCCATCAAAGGGCACCACCAATAAAGTGAAAAGGCAATCTGTAGAATGAGAGAAAATATTGTGAATCATATATCTGATAAGGGTTTAGTATACAAAATATATGAAGGACTCTTATAGTAACAGTAAAAAGAAAAGATAATCCAATTAAACAATGGGCAAGGTTTTGAATAGATATTTCTCCGAAGAAGGTGTATAGGTGGTCATTAAATACATGGAAAGATGTGTAATTTCATTTGGGGAATGTAAATCAAAACACAATGAGATACCACATCACACCCAATAGGATGACTATAAAAAAGAAAGAAACAAACAAAACAAACAGAAATTAACAAGTGTAGGTGAGGAAGTGGAGGTATTCAAACATAACTGGTGGTAATGTAAATGTGTTCAGCCACTTTGGAAAACAGTCTGGTAGTTCCTTAACTTTAAACAAAAAAATACCATATAACTAATTAATTTCACTCCTAAGTTTATATCTAAGAGAATTAGAAGCATATGATTGTACAAAAACTTATACATAAATGTTCATAGCAGCATTATTCATAATAGCCAAAAAGTCTAAAGAACAAAAAATGTTTATCAACTAATGAATAAACAAGCCATAAAATGGAATATTCAACCACAAAAAGAAGTGAAGTACTGATATATGCTACAGTGTGGATGAACCTTGAAAATATTATGCTTAATGAAAGATGCTAGACACAAAGGCCACATATTGGATGATTTTATTTATATAAAATGTTCAGAAAAAGCAAATGCATGGAGACAGAAGGTGTATTATGATTTCCATGGGATGAGGAATGGGAGCATGAGGAGTGACTCTTAATGGGTATAGGGTTTCTTTTTGGGGTGATGAAGAGGTTTTAGAATTAGTAGTGATGATTGTACAACCTTGTGATTAAATTGAAAAATGCTGAGTTGCACAAAACTGATAAATTTTATCATATAAAATATATCAATAAAAAATGAATATTCTAAAAGAGCAGCTCAGACCTATCAGACTCATATTTCTCTGCTACAGCATTAAAAATTAGGATAAAATTTTCCAAATGTTGAGGCAAAAAGGTTGTGAACTGTAACGTTTTACACAAATCTATCGTATCTCAAGTGTCAAGGTAATTTATGATTTTGAAGATGTATTCTTGCCAACTGCAGGTGATAAAATGTAGATCAGTGGTATAGAACACAGTCAGTATAGTTGGAGCTAATTCAGAGGGTATAAAATTGTAAGACAGTGTAAGATAGTGTAAGGTAAAAATTATTCTTACAGGATAGATGCAAACATTAAAAGTAATACTGTTGTAATGAAAACCTGGTATTAAAATCTGAGATATTTATGAAGACTGAAACAGGGGGAGAGAATATTTTTTCATATAGAAGGACTCAAAGAGATTTATTTATCATGTCATCTGACAATTAAACAATTGAAAAATCTTAAGAATAATAACTAACTGAATTAAAAATTAGAAAAAAAATCTTTCAAAAGAAACAGCAGACAAAAAAGCAGACAAATGGTGTCCATGTAGAAAACAATAGCAAAGAAAGCAATAAAAAGCATAAAAATAGAAAACACAAAAATAAGAAGACAAAAGACAAAAGATCATATTTACTACAACAAAAATGAATGCATTAAAAAGACAAAAGACTCAAATTAGGCAAATGAAAAAGAAATCAGGGCTTGAAACATTAAAATCAATTTAATATCAAATATCACGTAGTTATTAAGCTAACAAATATATGTAGAATCTGTACAGGAAACTTCACTGAGGAACTTAAAAGAAGACTTTGCATAAATGGGGAAACTATGTTGCTCATAGGAAAGACCTAGCATTGTAAAGATTATGCTTTCCCAAATTAGCCTATAAATATGCTGTATTTTAATTAAATTTTAATGGCTTTTTTCAAAATGATGATATTATTCTTAAAGTCACAGGAAGAACAAAAAAATAGCAAAGATAATTGTGATTAAAATAAGGCTTCTAAAGCCTTACTTTGGCTTACTAAAAATTAAACATATTAGGGCTCTAATAATGTAATCAATATTACACTGCAAGAATAGACAAATATTTAAAATAGAAAAGAAGTCTGTAGAGAAACCTAAATATGGCAAGTAATTTACTTTACCATAGAAATTGATTTTGTTTTTGTCACTGAAGAAAGGATATTTCATAATAGTGCTAGGGAAAACCATAGGGAAAATACAATGTCCCAATTCTATTTCCCACCTTACCACAAAATGAAGTTCACATGCATCAAAAACTTAACATTTGAAAAGAAAATTCAAAATGACTAAAAGCCAATATAAAGAAGCTTTTATAGAACATTCAATTTGAAATCGTTTTGCTTTTGTTCTGGAAGTACGAACTCAGTGGATTTCAAATAAATTTGTTCCTTCTTAAATTTGTGGATGTTTGATGGTCTTGTCACATGATGGGAGGGGTTGCTACCGACAGTAAGAGCCAGGGATACTAAAACCCTGCAATGCGTGGGACATTCCCACACAGTAAGCAAATGTCCCTGCCTCTAAATGGTAAAAGTACCTCCACTGAGATACACATATTGTTGAGGAACGTCAATAATCATTTAAAAATGTCATTATTAATCATGAAGTTTCAATAACTAATAAATATTTGTACCATTCTCACAGCAAAATGCCTGTAAATGAGTAGACATTCGAATAGTGAATTTCCTGTTCCCATTTTTCTGTATATCAGTTTTATCAAAATGTCAAATTTAAGCAACTTGCTTTTAAAAATATAATAAAGAACCTATTGTTGATGCTGTACATTGTGGTATTTGTAAAGAGAGATCTCTAGACAAACTAGCATTAGCCATGTCTCATTTTGTCTCTTTTGTTGCACTGGTTAAGGGGGGGTGTTACTTATTGAGACAAAGCTGAAGAAGTTGTATTTTTTCAGTTTACACAATTACTGTAAAAATTTCTCTCAGACAAGCTTGAGCCAGGATATTCCCGACTTTCAATCTAGAGGATGTCATATGCCACTATTTCTTAATATTCTTCTGATCAAAATACCTTTTTAAAAACTTACTTCAGTCCCTTAAAATAGCCATGACTATTAAAATGGGAGATTTGAGCCCTGGTAGCTAAAATATAAAACTTTAGTGTACAATAAAAATATTTCACCAAAATTTTCAAAAGGAAAGAGACACCTTTGCTGAAAATAAGTCCTGTTCTTAAGAGCTCTTCTTCTTTTTATGAGCTCTCTGTTAAGCTCAGAAATCATAACTTTGATCTCATGCCCTAATTTAAAAAATATTCCTTTATATTTTTCCAGAGTAACTGGCTTCCCACTCATCAGGGTATTTTCCTATTTCCAACAGATAGAGAGAGTCCTGACATTTAAAACCCTTTATAAACC
>NW_011889380.1:21848-29175 GCF_000151845.1 Pteropus vampyrus
AGTAAGCAAATGTCCCTGCCTCTAAATGGTAAAAGTACCTCCACTGAGATACACATATTGTTGAGGAACGTCAATAATCATTTAAAAATGTCATTATTAATCATGAAGTTTCAATAACTAATAAATATTTGTACCATTCTCACAGCAAAATGCCTGTAAATGAGTAGACATTCGAATAGTGAATTTCCTGTTCCCATTTTTCTGTATATCAGTTTTATCAAAATGTCAAATTTAAGCAACTTGCTTTTAAAAATATAATAAAGAACCTATTGTTGATGCTGTACATTGTGGTATTTGTAAAGAGAGATCTCTAGACAAACTAGCATTAGCCATGTCTCATTTTGTCTCTTTTGTTGCACTGGTTAAGGGGGGGTGTTACTTATTGAGACAAAGCTGAAGAAGTTGTATTTTTTCAGTTTACACAATTACTGTAAAAATTTCTCTCAGACAAGCTTGAGCCAGGATATTCCCGACTTTCAATCTAGAGGATGTCATATGCCACTATTTCTTAATATTCTTCTGATCAAAATACCTTTTTAAAAACTTACTTCAGTCCCTTAAAATAGCCATGACTATTAAAATGGGAGATTTGAGCCCTGGTAGCTAAAATATAAAACTTTAGTGTACAATAAAAATATTTCACCAAAATTTTCAAAAGGAAAGAGACACCTTTGCTGAAAATAAGTCCTGTTCTTAAGAGCTCTTCTTCTTTTTATGAGCTCTCTGTTAAGCTCAGAAATCATAACTTTGATCTCATGCCCTAATTTAAAAAATATTCCTTTATATTTTTCCAGAGTAACTGGCTTCCCACTCATCAGGGTATTTTCCTATTTCCAACAGATAGAGAGAGTCCTGACATTTAAAACCCTTTATAAACCGGATCACTTGGCCTAGGGTCCCCTTGAAAGCACACTCTAGGCTTTTGCAGGTTCTGTGCTAGTTGGCTGGGTTTCTCGAGTCCGTCAGGGAACCGCTGGAACAATTGCCTTTGGAAAATCACTAGGAGGATCAGCATACCGTGCTTCATATTTTCATTACTCTTAGACATGAAAGCCTTTACCAGTAATGTACCCCGACCCCAGTTTGTTTTGTGGTGTGGGCCTGGAGCCAGTGTATATGCCGTGCGGAACTCTGCCTCTTAATCAGCTAGGTGACCTTGAGCAAGTTACTTAACCTCTCTTTGACTCAGTTCTATTATGTGTATAGGGGTGATAAAAATAGTAATTTCTTTATAGAGTTGTTGTAAAGATTAAATAAATTAATCCTGAAATAAGTGCTTGATAAATATTATCTTAATAAATGTAAGTGCTTAATAACTAAATTAAGCTTATTCTTTACTAATTATGTATTATAAAAGAATTTTAGAATTTCTCTTTGGACAAATATATTGAGAAGTTTTGAAAGTAAGTGGTGTACAATTTCCTGGGCCTGTATGTGTGTTTGTGCCAAGTTTTGGAGAGAGGT
Organism: Pteropus vampyrus; assembly: GCF_000151845.1. Classification (NCBI taxonomy): domain Eukaryota; kingdom Metazoa; phylum Chordata; class Mammalia; order Chiroptera; family Pteropodidae; genus Pteropus; species Pteropus vampyrus. The sequence continues at coordinate 23,313 of NW_011889380.1, forward strand.
TTATTTATTCTGGAATCAAGGAGAAAAGAGAGAAGAAAAAGGAGAAGAATGGAGGAAAGAGAATGAAAAGAAGTCAACAAGGTGGGAGAAACAGAAGTCGTGGGATCATTGAAGTTCTAGGGTGGTAGGTAGTCAATAGACATTTGAAAGTTGATGCACGTGACAGCACTTCTTATACTTCAACGTACACATAGATCACTTGAGGGGATTTTGTTAAAATTAAGGTTGAAATTTAATAGATCTAGATTTCTAGCAAGTTCCTACATGCTACTAATGTCGTTGGCCCATGGTCTGTATTTTGAGTCTGATAAAGACTCTTTTAAAGTTGCATTTCTACCTTATCCTGCAGATTTTGAACTTGCTAACCTCCATCATTATGTGAGTGAATTCCTCAAAGTAAATTTTTACACACACACACACACACACACACACACACACACATACACACACACACTGCCTGTAATGTGTGTGTGTGTGTGTGTGTGTGTGTGTGTGTGTGTATAATATACTTCCTATTTGTTCTTTTTCTCTGGACAACCCTGAATAATAAACTGTGCCACTCTTCATGCTATTTTGTTTCCCATCTACACGATTAGAAGAAAAATTCTCCAAAGATGGTAGAGCTATATAATGGAAGCAATTTGGGTCCCTCAGTCACAATTGAAAGCATACTGCTCAACATCATGAGACCTGTATCAGACTTTGTATGAGCTATCAATAAATGTTCTGTTAAGTCACTAGAAAAAATAAAGTTTTATTCTTATAATATAGCACAATTCTAGTTTTAAAAAAGCCTCAATTCAATTTTTAATATGTTCAGTGGTGGAAACCTGATGCCCTAGCTTATTTAAAGTTCAAGCTCTCCCTCCTATTCCTTCAGTGGCCTTATGGTAGGACCTAGAGGGTTGTAAGCTGACTACCTCTTTCTTATGGGTTTTTTTGTGCAGGAGACCTTCCTTCATCCCCTTCATCACTTGAAATCTCTAACCCATAATTTCTTTGACTGAGCTTTTTTGTTTCCCTACAAAGACACCTTTCTGCACAAAGTCACCTTCTAATCTAGTGGCCATTGAGGTTGGCCACTTTTTGTCTGGGTGTCTTAGGTGAAACTGATAAAGTCTCCATTTTATTAGTAGTATTAACCTTTATTTTATTAACAATATTAGTATTAGTAGAAATTAATATTTCTACTGTGGTTTCTTTTCTCAAGAGAGATTTACTTAGGCAAGATCTAAAGCATCTGAGCCTGGCTCTGTTTCTCGAGTGGGTCTTATTTAGTTCATAAGAAAAACCTCACACATTCTTTACCTAGACATATTCTGGGAGACCAGGCCATTCCCAATCAGGATAGATAAATAGTTACTGATTCTCACTCTTTGGATTTCTCAGGCTTGAATTAGACACCAGACCACTGTGCTCCCTTATCTACAAAATGGCCCCACTAATGGAGGTGAGGAGCAAGCACATGTAACCTCTCCCCTTTGGGCAAGGATGCAGCACAGCCCTCTCCAAGACAACTTCTGTTTCAGGTAAAATTTAATCCAGCTTCTCGAATGATTTAAACTTTTATAACTAGGTTTCCAATCACCACATTGCAAGTTCTGTATAGAGGATCTACTAATGCAGTTTGGAATGTGGGGGGAGTGGTTGGCACAGGGCTTTAATCAGACAAGCTGTGCGTAGCAGAAATCCAGGAGTGCCATTCACCTAGTCATTGAAGTTTTATACAGTGATGATGATTTTTCATGATGAATTTTCTTAGTTGCATTTTGTACAATTAAAGAAAGGAAAGGTTGCCCTTTTTAAATGCATAAAGTCTTCTTTTGTCTAGTGGCAACTTATTTTGTCACCTATTATCTTGGGTCTTCAGAAAAACTGTTATTAGGAGTATTTAAAAATCATGAGTGTTTAAATGTATAAAATGTAATGAGGGTAACTTGGATATATTTAATTACTTGTTATTACCCCTTGAATCCCAGTGCAAGTTCATCTTTGGTGGTTTTTAATAGTTCATTTGCTCATTCTGAGAGCTTTATAACTTAATTTTTTAAAAAAGTAAATATGAAACAGAGGTATTTGAATTTCAGTTATTGTTTGCATTCACATATTCTCAAATCAGTAAGTTCGATTCCTTTAGTTGGCTTTTATTCCTTAATATTTCAAAGCACATGTGTCCACAAATCTTAATTTTAGTAGAATTTATTATTTTAGGCTTCATTCCTTTCAGTGAAATATGGAGTGATATTTATCAAATAAGATGGCTATTATGTACATAGATTTATAATATAAATTAGGCAAAGAACATTTTATAAAAGTCTTTTCGTGCAAATTAGTTTCTTTTGAAATTTTCACATATACGTGTATTTGTTCACAATAGGAAGAACCTACAGGGAAATTTAAATAATTCTAATTAAGAAACATATTTTTTGAGTTTATAAATCTTATGATTTAATCTTGCAGTCATCCTTCATAATACTTACAAGCTTAGCAAGATCATGAAGAGAAATTGCATTTCATTCTAGAACCTGTGGTAGAAGTCTCTGGAGTTTATCTTTGTAATTTCTCATTCTTCCACCAATGTTCATTCCACTATCTATGAATAATTTTAGTTGACAATCAAAATATATTAACCCCCAGTGACCTTAGAGCAATGAAACCCCTTGTTTCTTATTCTGAAGACTGTTACTTAAATCACATGTACGCTACAGAAAATCTTATAAATGAAAAGCTCAGTGAACTTTCCTACAAAATAATTCCTAGCTATTTTAACATGTGATTTCTGAATTATATTGCTTTTATCTTGCTCATAGAAAATATAGTCAATTTCATTGTGTAAGACCTGATTTTAAAGCTGATGGTGAAGACAAACCTGTTCAAATTCAATAGTGAAAATCCAAACTTCCCTCCACCTTTGGCCAGAAGAGGGAAGCAGCTGACTGCCTCTGAAGCATGTGCAATGATTCCAAGACATGTTTTTACTTCAAATTAATTACCACTCAACAGTTTAAGAGTTAAAATAATGCATAGCTCTTAAATGCTATCTTGTAAAATTAAGATGTATCAGTAGTGTATTTTATTTTCATTTATTTATTTCTTGAAATTATTGGTTTCTCTTCTATCTTGTGTGTTTGTGAAATTTAGTAAATGCTTCCAATTTATGGTCAATCACTATGTTAAGTCAAAGCATTACCAATGGATTTGCAAATCAGTGACAAAACAACTGAAAGACCCTCCTTATTATTTAGGGTGTAAATTATTGCATCTGATTTAAGAATGTTATTTTTTAATTGCTCTACACGTTTAAAAACAAGCTCATGGCAACATAGGATGATATATTTTTACCTCAGATATTTCTTACATTGATATGTTTTTATCTTTTTTAAATTAAGAAGGAGTTACTCCCTTATATTGCTTCTTTTTACTTTTGTGTTCTTGCTCTTTATCTGGTATATTTGGTAACATTTAAAGTTCATCTAAAATGTTTTCCTAAATTATTTTGTACTCCAGAGTTTATGTGGTATAAAGATATGAGGAAAATTTTTCTGGATAATTTAAGAATTAAACCGATTATTGAGTAAACATAGGGATTTAGGTATTACTGTATTAATAATTACAAACATTTCTTTTTTCAGTTTGAATTAATACTATCTGCATTTATACATACACATATGTTTACTAAGACAATAGAATACTAATTTGATCTGCTTGCCTCATGATACATTGTATTCAGTTAGGCCTTATAGAATAAATTTACTAGGTGACCCATTGTGAATTTATTGTTCACTGTTTGTTCAATTGCAGACATAGTTTTAGTAGGATGATGCTGGTCTTCAGTTTCTTCTCTCTATTTTTTATTCTTGAATATATTTAGTTTTTCTATTTTTTCCTCTTTTCACTCTGATATAACTTCACAGTAGGAACACGTTTATGAACAGCCTGAAACAAAAGCATATACCCAATGAAGCATCAAAATATCAGTAGTTCAAAAATCTATACTGTATTTAAGTGAATAAACAATTTGTGGCACATTAAAGACTGCCATAAATTCTTTGAGATTCCTACATCAAGAAGTGGAGGTCTGTGTACCTTCCCTTGAATCTAGGTAGGTTCTATGACTACTTTGACCATTGGTATGTAGTAGAGGTAAAGCTGTATTCGTTTTCTGACTAAGACTCAAGGAGATTGGTGGCTTTTGCTGTTGGATTACAACTGTTATGCTGTGTGGAAGCCCAAGCAGCCCCTGTTGAGGGACCTATGTGAAAAGAGTAGAATCCCCTGTCTAAGTTAGTTGACAGCCAACACCAATTTACCAGCCATTTGGGGAACCACCTTAGAAGTATATACACCAGCCCCAGAGCAGCTGCCTCAGCTCTCATTGTTTTAGAGTGATTTGTTATACAGCAATGCATAATTCTACATATACAATTTTCTTTCATAGCAGTGTGTTCATAATAAATGATATAAAGTTGACAATTTGGTCTTTTAAAGCAGCAGTCCCAACCTTTTTGGCACCAGGGACTGATGTTCCTATAAGAATTTAATACTTGATGATCTGAGGTGGAACTGAAGCAATGATGCTGGCACTAGGAAGTGGCTACAAATACAGATGAAGTTTTGCTGATGGCCCGCCTCCTGCTCTGCAGCCCAGTTCCTAACAGGCCATGGACTGGTATTGGTCCATGGCCGGGAATTGAGGACCCCTATTTTAAATATTCTAACAATAATAACTTTGTATGGTGGCGGATGGTTGACTCTATTCCCTGTGTTGTACATTACACCTCCATGACTTATTTATTTTAGGAGGGAGATGTAGCAATGTAGGCTTGTAATCAGCAGTAGAGAAAATTGAAAACTATTGTGATATTTTAAATTCTTATACTCTAAAACACCACTTTAGGGTTGCAGTGTTTACTGACAAATATCTACTGAACAGATTCAGTAAATTTAGAATTTGTACGATGTACCAAGTATAAAATTGTGTCATGACACAGTTTGTCCACTTATATGGGCAATAAAGTTGGAATGGGTTTCAGAAACACTAATTTAAACAAGTTATTATATAACGATGCTCTAAGTTTGTTGTAACAAGTTTAACTAGCATACTACAATGAAAGCAAAGAGCAGTAAAAGCTAAATAACACTCATTTTCCTGTTTTCTGTTTGAAAAGAGCCTTGTAAAGAGCTTTTTTTATTCTTTTAGAAGGCATATTCTCATTTCATACCATTTATTTTTATAAAACAATTCTTTTTAAGGAACAAGATTATGTTTATACTTAAAGCAGTATTTCTAAAACTTTAGCAGGTGTTGGAATCATCTGGAAGGCTTGTTAAAAGACTGTAGGGACCCAATGCCAGAGTTTCTGATTCATTAAGTCTGAGGTAGGACCAAAGAATTTACATTTCTATCAATATCCCAGGCAATGTTGATCTCGTCGTTCTGGAAAAGTCACCTTGAGAACCTCTGGATAAAGTAAAGTAATTCATAGCTAGTGCTTAGAACATTACTGGTTACCCAGAAAGTAAATGTTACCTATTATTATCACCTCAGGTATCAATTTGAGAATTTAATAATCAGTTAGTAAACAGTTCAACAGTAAACATTTATTGAATGCTTACTATGAACTAGGCCCTATGTTAGGTTTGAAGATCTTCTACTCTGGTCTTATGGGGACAAATAGGAAGGAAATAGCCTGCACATGGGGTTTATGGAGACCTTCCTGTTGGAGATGACTCTCGAGCTCAGTTTCAACATCTGAGCAAGAGTTAGCTATGTCAATAGAAACTGAGGGTTCTTTTTTAAAAATTATCTTTTTTAAAATTTGTTTTAAATTTTTATTATTTATTTTTTATTAAAATATTTTAT
>NW_011889380.1:29225-33190 GCF_000151845.1 Pteropus vampyrus
ATGTACCAAGTATAAAATTGTGTCATGACACAGTTTGTCCACTTATATGGGCAATAAAGTTGGAATGGGTTTCAGAAACACTAATTTAAACAAGTTATTATATAACGATGCTCTAAGTTTGTTGTAACAAGTTTAACTAGCATACTACAATGAAAGCAAAGAGCAGTAAAAGCTAAATAACACTCATTTTCCTGTTTTCTGTTTGAAAAGAGCCTTGTAAAGAGCTTTTTTTATTCTTTTAGAAGGCATATTCTCATTTCATACCATTTATTTTTATAAAACAATTCTTTTTAAGGAACAAGATTATGTTTATACTTAAAGCAGTATTTCTAAAACTTTAGCAGGTGTTGGAATCATCTGGAAGGCTTGTTAAAAGACTGTAGGGACCCAACGCCAGAGTTTCTGATTCATTAAGTCTGAGGTAGGACCAAAGAATTTACATTTCTATCAATATCCCAGGCAATGTTGATCTCGTCGTTCTGGAAAAGTCACCTTGAGAACCTCTGGATAAAGTAAAGTAATTCATAGCTAGTGCTTAGAACATTACTGGTTACCCAGAAAGTAAATGTTACCTATTATTATCACCTCAGGTATCAATTTGAGAATTTAATAATCAGTTAGTAAACAGTTCAACAGTAAACATTTATTGAATGCTTACTATGAACTAGGCCCTATGTTAGGTTTGAAGATCTTCTACTCTGGTCTTATGGGGACAAATAGGAAGGAAATAGCCTGCACATGGGGTTTATGGAGACCTTCCTGTTGGAGATGACTCTCGAGCTCAGTTTCAACATCTGAGCAAGAGTTAGCTATGTCAATAGAAACTGAGGGTTCTTTTTTAAAAATTATCTTTTTTAAAATTTGTTTTAAATTTTTATTATTTATTTTTTATTAAAATATTTTATCAAAGTATAGTCGACACACAACATTATATTGTTTCAAGTGTACAACATAGTGATTTGACATTTATATACCTTATGATGTAACCATCATAAGTCTAGCAACCATCCGCCACCATACAAAGTTATTATTGTTATTGACTCTATTCCCTGTGTTGTACATTACACCTCCATGACTTATTTATTTTATAACTGGAAGTTTGTACCTCTTATTCCCCTGTACCTCTTTTACCCGTCCCTGAAACCATATCCCCCTGGCAATCAACACTTTATTCTCTGTATCTATGAGTCAGTTTCTATTTTCTTTGTCCATTTTTTTTTTTTGTTAGATTCTATGCACAAATGAAATCATGTGGTGTTTGTCTTGCTCTGACTTATTTCACCTAGCATAATACCCTCTAGGTCCATCCGTGTCATCTCAAATGGCAAGATTACTTTTTTTTATTGCTGAGTAATATTTCATTACACATATGCACACACACTACATCTTTATCCATTCATCTATTGATGGACGCCTAGGTTGCTTCCATACCTTGGCTATTGTAGATAATGCTACAATGAACATAAGGGTGCACATATCTTTTCTAATTAGTATTTCTGTTTTCTTTGAATAAATGCCCAGAAATAGAGTTGCTGGGCTGTATGGTAGTAATATTTTTAATTTTTTGAAGAACCTCCATACTTTTTTTCATAGTGGCTGAATCAATTTACAATCTTGTCAGTAGTGTACAAGAGTTCCCTATTTTTCACATTCTTATTATAGCTGTTCTGACAGAGTGAGGTGATATCTGATTGTGGTTTTGATTCACATTTCTCTCATGATTAGTGAGGTCGAGCAACTTTTCATATGCTATTGTTCATCAGTATGCCTTCTATGGAGAAATGACTATTGAGGTCCTCTGGCCATTTTTTTAATCAGATTGTTTTTTGTTGTTGTTGTTGAGTTGTATAAGTTTTTTTTTTTTTTTAAATATTTTGAGTATTAATTCCTTCCTGGACATATGATTTACAAATATATTTTCTCATTAAGTAAGTTGTCATTTAGTTTTGATGATTGTTTTCTTTGCTCTGAAAAAGCTTTTTAGTCTGATATAGTCTCATTTGTTTATTTTTATTCTGGTTGCTGTTTTGCCCAGGTAAATGTATCCAAAAAGTATATATATTGCTCAGACTGATGTCAAATAATTTACTATGTTTTCTTCTATATTTATTTTTATGCTTTCAGATCTTACATTTAAGTTTTAATCTATTTTGAGTTTATTTTGTAAATCGTTTGCATATGGCTTGAAATAATGGAGCTTGATACCTCCCACTTCATTCTTTCTGAAGTTTGCTTTGGCTATTCAAGAACCTTTGTAGTTTCATATACATTTTAAAATTATTTGGTCCAATAACATATGAAAAATATTCTATGAAAAATGCCATAGGTATTTTGATAGAGATTGCAATGAATCTGTAGATTGCTTTGGGTAGTATGGACATTTTAACAATATTAATTCTTCCAAAACATAAGCACAGTATATCCTTCCATTTATTTGTGTCATCTTCAATTTTTTTATTGATATCTTATAGTTTTTAGAGTACAGTTCTTTCCCCTCCTTGAATGGATTAATTCCTAGATATTTTTTTTGATACAACTACAAATGGAATTGTTTTCTTAATGTTTCTTTCTAATATTTGATTATTAGTATATAGAAATACAAAAGATTTCTGTATACTAATTTTGTATCCTGCAACTTTACTAAATCCATTTATTAGTTCTAATTGTGTGAGTGCGTGCGTGCGTGCGTGCATGTGTGTGTGTGTGTGTGTGTGTGAAATCTTTAGGGCTTTTTCTGTGTAGAATTATGTCATCTGCAATTTTACTTCTTTCTTTCCAGTTTGGGTGCCTGTCATTTTTTTTGTTGTTGTATGATTGCTGTGGCTAGAACTTCCAATACTGTATCAAATAAAAGTGATGGGAGGGGGCATTCTTGTCTTATTCCTGATCTTAGAGGAAAAATTTTCAGCTTTTCACTGTTGAGTATGATGTTAGCTGTGGGTTTGCCATATACAGCCTTTATTATGTTGAGGTATGTTCCCTGTATATCCACTTTGTTGAGAGTTTTTAATCATAAATAGATATTGAATTTTTTCAAACAATTTTTTGCACATATTGAGGTCATATTATTTTTATTTTCGTTTTATTAATGTGTTGTATCATGTTGATTGATTTGTGTATATTGAAACATCCTTGTATCCCTGGAATAAATCCCATTCGATCATGATATATGCTCCTTTAATGTATTGTTAAATTTGGTTTACTAATATTTTGTTGAGAATTTTTGTATTTATTTCATCAGAGATATCAGCCTATAATTTTCTTTTTTTATTATGTGTTTGTTTGTTTTTGATATCAGGATAATGCTGGCCTCACAGAAAGAGTTTGAGAGTATTTCTTCTTCAATATTTTGGGAATAGTTTTAGAATGGTAGGTATTAATTCTTCTTTAGATGTTTGGTAGGATACTGTGTGATGCTGTCTGGTTCAAGACTTTTGTTGCAATTTTTGAAAAAAATTACTGATTCATTTCATTGTTCATAATTGGTCTGCTCAGATTTTCTGTTTATTTTTGGTTCAGTCTTGGAAGTTTGTATATTTCTAGAAATTTATACATTTCTTCTAGGTTGTCCAATTCATTAGCATGTATGTGTTTACAACATTCTTTTAGTATCCTTTGTCGGTTATAACTTCTATTTCATTTCTGATTTTCTTTATTTGGACCCTTTCTTTTTTTTTTCTTGATTTCCCTACTTTGACCAAAGCTTTATTAATTTTGTTTTTCTCTTCAAAAAATCAGCACTTAGTTTCATTGGTCTTTTCTATTGTTTCTTTAGTCTCTATTTCATTTATTTCTTTTCTGATCTTTAGTATTTTCTTTCTTCTACTCACTTTGGGTTTTGTTTGTTTTTCTTTTTGCAGTTCTTTTAGGTATAAAGTTAGACCATTTATTTGGGATTTTTCTTGTTTCTTGAGATAGACCTGTATTACTATGAATGTTCCTCTTAGACTTGATTTTGCTGCATC
>NW_011889380.1:33240-38729 GCF_000151845.1 Pteropus vampyrus
CATTCGATCATGATATATGCTCCTTTAATGTATTGTTAAATTTGGTTTACTAATATTTTGTTGAGAATTTTTGTATTTATTTCATCAGAGATATCAGCCTATAATTTTCTTTTTTTATTATGTGTTTGTTTGTTTTTGATATCAGGATAATGCTGGCCTCACAGAAAGAGTTTGAGAGTATTTCTTCTTCAATATTTTGGGAATAGTTTTAGAATGGTAGGTATTAATTCTTCTTTAGATGTTTGGTAGGATACTGTGTGATGCTGTCTGGTTCAAGACTTTTGTTGCAATTTTTGAAAAAAATTACTGATTCATTTCATTGTTCATAATTGGTCTGCTCAGATTTTCTGTTTATTTTTGGTTCAGTCTTGGAAGTTTGTATATTTCTAGAAATTTATACATTTCTTCTAGGTTGTCCAATTCATTAGCATGTATGTGTTTACAACATTCTTTTAGTATCCTTTGTCGGTTATAACTTCTATTTCATTTCTGATTTTCTTTATTTGGACCCTTTCTTTTTTTTTTCTTGATTTCCCTACTTTGACCAAAGCTTTATTAATTTTGTTTTTCTCTTCAAAAAATCAGCACTTAGTTTCATTGGTCTTTTCTATTGTTTCTTTAGTCTCTATTTCATTTATTTCTTTTCTGATCTTTAGTATTTTCTTTCTTCTACTCACTTTGGGTTTTGTTTGTTTTTCTTTTTGCAGTTCTTTTAGGTATAAAGTTAGACCATTTATTTGGGATTTTTCTTGTTTCTTGAGATAGACCTGTATTACTATGAATGTTCCTCTTAGACTTGATTTTGCTGCATCCCATAGATTTTGGAAAGTTGTGTTTCTATTTTAACTTGTCTCAAGATATTTTTTGATTTTCTCTTTAATTTCTCCTTTGAACCCATGGTTGTTCAGCAGCATGTTGTTTAGTCTCCATGTGTTTTTGTTTTTCCAGTTTTCTTCTTGTAACTGATATCAAGTTTCATACGATTGTGTTCAGAAAAGATGCTTGATATGATTTTATTCTTGAATTTATTGAGGTTTGTTTTGTGGCCTAAGAAGTGATCTATTCTGGAGAATGTTCTATATGCCTTTGAAAAGAATATGTATTTTGTAGTTTTGGAGTGAAATGTTCTATTATATCTATCAAAGTCATCTACTCTAATGTGTCATTTTAGGTCGTTGTTTCCTTATTGCTTTTCTACTGGATGATCTATCCATTAATGTAAGGGAGATATTAAATTCCCCCACTATTATTGTAATAATGCAGATTTCTCTCTTTACATCCTTAATATTTGCTTTATATATTTAGGAGCTCCTATTTTGGGTATGTAAATATTTATGAATATTAAATTCTCTTGGATTGACTCCTTATCATTAAGTGATGCCCTTCTTTGTCTCTTTTTACAGTCCTTGTCTTAAAGTCTATTTTGTCTGATGTGAGTACTGCTACCCCAGATTTTCATTTCTACTTGCATGGAATATTGTTTTCCACCTCTTTACTTTCAGATTGTGTGTGTCTTTCCATTTGAAGTGAGTCTCTTAAAGGAAGCATATAGATGGGTTGTTTTTTATCCATTTGGCTACCCTGTATCTTTTGATTGAAACATTTAGTTCATTTACATTTAAAATAATTATTGATAGGTATGTATTTATGCCATGTTGTTAATTAGTTTTTGATTCTTTTCATAGTTCTCTGTTCCTTTCTTCTTCTTTTGGTCTCTTCCCTTGTGGTTTGCTGGTTTTCCATAGTGTTACTTTCTATTTTTTTGTGTAGGTTTTTGTAGGTTTTTGTAGGTTTTTGATTTGAAGTTACCATGAGTTTTATATCTATCTATCTATCTATCTATCTATCTATCTATCTATCTATCTATCATCTATCTTCTATTTATCCACACCACACACATATGTATATGTATTCTATTTTAAGCTGATAGTGTTTAAGTTTGAATTCATTCTAAAAACACTACATTTTTACTCCCCCTCTTATACCCTATGCTTCTGATGTCATATCTTAGATCTTTTTGTTTTGTGTATCCCCTAACTTCTTATTGTAGTTATAGTTAATTTTGTTACTTGACATCAAACAAACAAAAAAATGGTCATTTGACCATTTAATCTTGTTATTATGTTCATACCGACATACTAGAAAAATCTAAAAGTCATATACATATGAATCAAATATCTTGTATAATAAAAGCATCTCAATTTTGAAATAAGCAATTTTTTAGGTAAATTCAGGAAATTAGAAAATGATTTAGGAATGATAAAATAGATCTGTATTTCAAATAGAACATAGACATGTTGAGCAGGAAAAAAAATTGAACAAAAAAGAAATATAATGTGATGAAAGACAGTCTATTGCTTTAATAGCCCAACAAAGCCAGAAACATCATGATGCATATACTCTTTGATGTGTTACTATGACTTTAGTTGGAGCTATTTAAATATTTTACTAAACATAATTAAATGTGGGCACAGTAGCAAAATCTTTTATAACCTTTCTGTTCAAGCAATATTCACACATTCCTTATTACCTTTCTGTAGGTAGAGAATATGCTTAACCCTTTAAAGTATAGTTATACCATTTAACATTGCAGGAAGGACAACCAGTAACACTTCAAGATCATGAAAACTGTTTTTTTAAGTGTAATTGATTTAATTAGAACACCTAAAGAAAGAAATTCAAGAAAAGGAGAGCAGAAACATTTTACTGGAACATCTTTCACAAATTTAGATTCTAATCCTGTGCTTAAATAATGCTTGTGTCAAAATAGAGAACTGGCTTTCTGCAAAGGGTGTCTTTGAACTGGTTTTTACTTGCGGAGTTGTTTTATGTACTAAAGATTATCCACTTGTCAAGATGCCATACTGAAACCCAGATGAGTAGCTGAGAAGCTCATTCTACTTGCCCTCGGGACAGCTAAGCTTTACATTTTTGATGAAAGTGGAACGCAGTAGTTTATGTCGTGTGTGTGTGTGTGTGTGTGTGTGTGTGTGTGTGTGTGTGTGTGTGTCTTTCTTTTGTTCTAAAGCTTCTGTTTGGGGTCATCTTAATTATAAAATAAGCATGAATAAGGGAAACATCCTTTACAACTATCCTTCACTTTTCACTTTAAGGTAATGCATTTCAATACTCTGATTTTCTCTTCATTTTAATTCTAGAAATAGTTTATATAAATGCTATTTATGAAAAGCATCAAAAAAGAAATTTAAAGCATTACACTAAGTCACTTTGCTTGCTTGGTGTAATGAATTATATTTATACAGAGCATGAGAAAGTTATAATAGAAGCTTAAAAGAGGAAATGTATAATATTAAAGACACAATTCAAAGAAGTGATAAATATCTTGGACTAGGACATGACATTTTTGATAGAGCTATTTAATGTATAACCAACAAGATGCATATAGGGAGATTTGAGCCAAAGGATATGAGCAGGTAGTGTCAGAGAGGCTTTAGTGAATAATGAAGACTGAAAATTTGTTTAGATATTTAGAACTGCCCAAACCACAGCCACTTTGATGGATACTGCATTTATGAAACTACTTTGCTGACAATTCTAGCTTCTCTAGAACACTAATCTCACCAGGTAGACATCCCAGAAGATAATTACTATTCTATTCACATAGTAAAATTTGTAGGGGCAAAAAGAAAGCAAATCCTTGGTCATATAGAATAGGGCAGATGGGAAAGGCAATGATATTCACAGACTTGACATTGACTCTTATGAGCTATTCCAGTAATGGCTAATTTTTAAAAATCTCTGGCTCTCATTACATAACATAAAGATTATACCAATAACCCATATAGGTGATGTGAAGATTATATGAAGCAATACTGTAAAGTGAATAAATTATATGCATTTTTATATAATTTAGTGTCTGAAAATAATGGATGCTTTCCTTTTAGTTTTTTCTTTCCTCTTTCGTTCTTTTCTCTTTTTGTTGCTCCTGATCTTTTCCCTCACCCTCTCACCGTGGAAGAAACAGAAGTTTTCAGTTAAAAGACCTGAAAGTCCCAATGATCTGTTGGGTTGCTCCTCAAGGTATTATAGTCTTAGGTATAGGTGGTTCAGCCTAAGGGCTCTCACCAGGGTGCTGTAGGCATTTTTAAGAGTCTCTCTTCAACCAGTTGCTTTTATCTCCTGTAGGCTCTAATGTACTTCCTGGAATTAGAGCTTTCCTAGAGCTACCTATTGGCAATGACAGATCTCGCCATTTTTTTTTTTTTTTTTCAAAGAATAGTTCTACCAGGAAGGAATTATATGGCCTTGTCTAGGAGTACAGGGGCAAAGCTAGATATGTTTTTTTTTTTTTTCTTTTTCTGCTTTTACTGTAGAGCCATTAAGTTAACAGATAAAATCCAAAAAGATTTTATCTGGGGTACTGCATTAAAGTATGTCACAGAAATACCTGAGAAGTGGGATTCCATTTGTATCTAGGCACTAAACTTGACTGAATGTGCCACACAATTTCCAAATTAGTTTAGTATGAAGGATAATACCCACAATCAGTTTGTAAATTAAAATATGCAAAAAACAGCTTCTGCTAAATAAAGTGCTTCCTTTTGATAGAATAATGTTCCAATCCATCAATGTAAAATTCAGGAACTAGAACCAGGTGATTTTTATTGTTGATGAGAGAGCAATTTTGATGTTTGGCCTTGGGAAAATGTAGTAGTTCATGCATAAACAAAACAAAACAAAACAAAACAAAACAAAACAAAACAAAACAAAACACAAGAGTTCAAAAGTAGAAGTTATCCCTGGAAACAATTTATCAGTTCATGCTTAAACAAAACAAAACAAAACAAAACAAAACAAAACAAAACAAAACAAAACACAAGAGTTCAAAAGTAGAAGTTATCCCTGGAAACAATTTATCAAAAAGCAACAAATATACTTGCGACAACATATCCCTGGGACTTTATTAAAACATTTGCTGGGACTCTGAATAGTTTTCAAGGTCCCTATGACTAGCACAGTAGCTATCACTAGCAGACATGGAAGAATGTACAGTTTAGCCCCATCTTTGTGGAACACTGAGAAATCAATACAAGGGAAAAATAAAAAACTATAACCAACTCAAGACATCAGGACTCTGTGGCCTGGCTTTTCATAAAGTTAAGGTGAGCTCCCCATAACCTGCAGACTTCTAAAGGATCTGAGGGGCAGCTCATGCAGTCTGGTTTGAAAGCGTGAAACATTCCTTTTATTCTCAGAGATAAGAGAAGAAAAAGTGGAATAAACCCCTAAGGAAACATAGTGCCCTTGGAAAAAAATCTAATAGGCTGTTTAACTGCATATAAAAAATGTCATCTGCACAATAGAAATGTACAAATGTTACTAAGACATATCAGATGCTATTACCTCAGTATTTCAGAATCATACTGATAACTTAAATTACTGAATTTAACTGTCACTGAAGATCTTAAATTGAATTATTATTTTAAATTTGTGGAAGGCCACGTAATGAGTGGTTAAAAACGTGGGCC
>NW_011889380.1:41159-43950 GCF_000151845.1 Pteropus vampyrus
TTACAAGTTTGTTCCCTTAAACAATTTCACTTTCATCCACCATTCCCCCATCCCTGGTAACCACCATTTTACTCTCTAATTTTTACAGGTTTACCTTTTTTAGATTCCACATATATGTGATGTCATATAGTAATTGTCATTCTCTGTCTGACTTAACTTACTTAGCATAATGTGCTCAGGTTTCATCCATGTTGTCACAAATGGAAGGCTATTCTCCTTTCTCATGGCTGAATAATATTCTGTTATGTATATTTGTACTAATCTTTCTTATCCATTCATTAATGAGCATTTGGGGTTGTAATCGTATCTTGCCTATTGTGAATAATGCTGTGATGAACATAGGAGTGCATATATCTTATCAAATTCCTGTTTTCATTTCTAATATACATAGAAGTGGAGTTGCTGCATCATATGGTAGATCTATTTTCATTTTTTTGAGGAAACTCTATATTGTTTCCATAGTGGTTGGGCTAATTTACATTTCTACCAACAATGTTTAAGCGTTCCCTTTTCACCAAACCCTCACCAGCACCTGTTATCTCTTGTCTTCTTGATTATAGCCATTCTAACAGGTGTAAGGTGATATCTCATTGTGGTTTTGATTTGTATTTCCATGATAGTGATGTTGAGCATCTTTTCATGTGTCTGTTGGCCATTGTCAGAACCGAGCTGATCAAGAAGGGAAGGTTTCAGTGGTGAGACACCCAGTTGGAAGAATGCACAAAAGGCCAACATGAGAATGAAATGGGCAGGCACCAACTTTATTGTGGGGAGCATATTTCTGTTGCAGGAAGTGCAGTCTATTGTGGAGAGCAGGCCTCTGCTTCTGCTCTTCTTCTGCTCCCCTTTCTTGTGCTCCCCTTCTGCTCCCCAGGGGACTGCATGGCTCCACACATATCAGAGTACAATAATGGCATTCAGCCACACATGCATGACCCAATAAGATGAATTATGTTTATGACTTTTAGGCACCCTACTACACTAATGTAACATTCTAAATCCAGAGTCCTATTCCTAGCCGGGAGCCTGGATCACAGCTAGACCTGGGACCGGCCAGGCCTGGGACCCACACTCCACCTCTACAGGGTCATGGTGCAGGATCTGGCCCAGAGGGTGCTACCTTGGGTCCACAATCCACTTACCATTCCTGGAGTGGCTTAGTCCCGCGGGGCATCACCCTCGGGGTACTCTTTACCTGTCGTCTCTTTGGATGCTGCTCAGCACATCAGGGGCTTTGTGATATGGCAACTTGTGCTTGTGCCTGCATCAATAATAGCCCCCATTATTTTACTACCTGTTCCATAGTATAAGCCGTTTGTGTACCAGGCATCCTTAGGGATGGGAGTTCAACCCCATCTCAGCAGGCTCTGCTTGGAACTGTACTCGTTCCAATAGGGGGTGCAGGTGACCTGACAGGGGACTCGCAGAGAATTGTATCCACTGTTCCAGGTACATCCCTCCACTTGGACAGGGTGGGGTCTGTGCAATTCCCATACAGGGAGTCTTCTCTAAGACCATAGCCACCCTTCCACAGGGTATGTAGACTGCATGGTTACAAGATTAGGGCTAGTGATGGCCTCACTGGCCAGAAGGGCTGCATATATGGCAGCCAGTTGCTTCTCTATAAGACAATACAGTGCTTCTGCACCTATCAGAGAATACCACACTTCAGCCTTTTCCACAATTGCGACCGGAAGCCTATTGGTACCTTCCTGGAACCATGCTTCTGTCACAAGCCCCATTCAAACTCTGTATCATCCACCTGCACCATAAGCAAGAATGGGAGGGCTGGATCTACAGCTTGCTTTGTAGCTTTAAAGGCCTCTTCTATCTTGGAGATCCAATCCCATTGGGCACCCCATCGCACTAGACGGTGCAGGTGTCACATCAAGGAGGCTAAATGAGGAATGAACATTCTCCAAAACCCCAGAAGTCCCAAACAGGTTTGGAGCTGCTTCACAGTCTCAGGTAGAGGATATGCCTGTATCTTATCAATCGCCGCCTCTGACATTACTTTTGTCCTACCTAATCAGACAACTCCCAAGAATTTAACAGAGAACCCAGGTCCCTGGACCTTGTCCTCATTGGTGAGAGCTTTACACAGGTGGTCACTACTGCTTCTAGTTCTGTAAGAGTATTAGAGGTTAGCATTATATCAATGTAATGATACAAGTGCAGAGTGAGCAGTCATTCCCACATGGCTAAATTTTGAGCCATGAGACTATGGCATAGGGTAGGACTAGAGAAAAAAGCATTTGCCAAGTTCACCACATATATAATGGTATAGTACAAGTTCATGCGACAACCGGTCCATGATGTATGTGACGTTCAACATGGCAGCATGCAGGGGTGGTGTAACCTCATTCAGCTCCTGCGGCCTCAGGTCAACCAGTTCAGTTCCCCTGCCAACCGGATGCCCTGGCTGAATCCCTAATCCGGGAGGTAATTGGCCAGGCACACCTCACCGGTTGTGGCTTTCCCCTGAATAAGAGTGAATTGCTGGTCAGGGTGCAGCTGATTCCACAGTGCCAGCAGCACTTCATTAAGTTGCTGCTCAATCTTTCCTGCAGTGACTCCTGCCACAAGGAGGTCAAATCACATTTGCCTGTGGCTCACTCTCACAGCCTAATGGTCCGGGCACTGCTCTGCTCCTTTTCGGCCATGCTTCAGTCCGTGCACTGGCTGATCTAGGAGTGTTGTGGGCAGTAGGGCCTGCACTTGGGTGGAATGTTCTTTGCGTTTCACTTCCACATCCCCCAACCTAGCCATAGTGGACGTCACTTCATGGATC
>NW_011889380.1:44000-46418 GCF_000151845.1 Pteropus vampyrus
AACCTAGCCATAGTGGACGTCACTTCATGGATCTGCCTATCCATGTAAGGGGCCAGCAGTGCCTCCATGGCACCAAAAGTCCTGGCCTGGCCAGAAGTCAAAATCAAGTTCTTCATATGGGTTGTAAATACCTCTTCATCAGGGCTCATATACTGGGCGTGAAACATCATCCTGTCACATGCCCATTTCCTGAATTATCTGGACCAGATCTAAGTACGTGGTCCATCTGCTCACTGTTTTTGGCAGGTTCCCTGGGTCAGCCTACACTGTCCATGCAGAGGACATGAGCCAGTTAATCAGGGAATGATTGCCCGCACCCTGTGCCATATTTGCCACATTCTGGAGGCACTGCCTGAGGGACAGTATCACTGTTATGGAGGCCAGCCAAGCCATCTCTGCCAGAGAGATAATTCAGTCCCTTGGCCCTGTCATCCCACAGCTATAGCAGCCATCCTGGAACCATTTCCTCGGCTCTCTGTCATACCTATTTCATCAAGTCCCAAAGTTCCGCGAGGATATATTGGATCAAGGTGGTTTGCTTTTTAGCCTGGGAGGTGCCGTCAGCTTGCTATCCACCATCCCACCCACCACCCGCTGCCCCCCGGGGCCAATGGCTGTTCCACTTCAACCTGCTGCCATATCTTCAGCTGCGCCTGCCCACGGTATAGCCAATGGGCTACCCCAGGAGGATGGCAGCCACCTGTTAGGGTCCTGCAGCGTTTGCTCCGCTGCTGCCAGCCGCCTTTCCAATACTTCTTCCTGGCGTTGTAGCTGAGCCTGATCCTGAACCTCCAGGCTGGCCTGCCGCAGCACCTCCAGGAACATCCAGGCCACCCGACCCTCTGCTTCCTGGTAAGCAGTCGGGACATTCGGCACCAACATCTCCAGGGCTTTCTGGACATCCTCTGGACACAACTTCATTCCATCCCCAATACTTGGTGGGCATCCATGTAGCCAGATATGCAGCCATGGGATACCACTGGGAGGTGGGGGACCACATGTCCTCCACCATAGTTTCCTCCACCCAGGAATCAACCGGAGCACTGAGACCTATACACACCTCACCCTGCTGACTATGCCGAGTGTCAGCTCTGAGCTAATCGAGAATGGAAGATTTTGGTGGTGAGATGCCCAGTTTGAAGAATTCGTAAGAGACCAACATGAGAATGAAATGCAGGCACCAACTTTATTGTGGGGAGCAGGTTTCTGCTTCTGCCCTTCTTCTGCTTCCCTTTCTTATACTCCTTTGTGCTCCCCAGGGGACTGCATTGCTCCATGTAGAGTACAATAGTGGCATTCAGCCACACATGCGTGATACATTAAGATGAATTATGTTTACATTTTTTAGGCACCCTGCTACACTAATGTAACATTCTAAATCCAGAGTCCTATTCCCAGCTGTCATCCTGGATCACAGCCAGACCTGTCTTCAGACAGGTCTGGGACCTACAGCCATTTTGATGTTCTCTTTGGAAAATGTCTCTTTAGTTCTTCTGCCCATTTGTTAATAAGATTTTTTGTTGTTGTTGTTGTTATTAAGTTAATTGAGTTATTTATGTATTTTAAATATTAACTTCTTATCTCATATATGATTGGCAAAACATTCTTTAGGTTATCTTTTTATTTTATTAATTGTTTCTTTTTGCTATGCAGAAGCCTTTGAGTTTGATGTAATCCCATTTGTTGATTTTTGTTTTTATTATTTGTGCTTTTGGTGTCAGATTAAAAAAATAATTTCCAGGACCAATTTTGATGAGCTTCTTCTCCACATTTTCTACTAGGAGTATAATGCTATCAGGTTTTAGGTTTAAATCTTTGATCCATTTCAAGTTAACTTTTGTGAGTGGTGTGAAGTCAGGGTACAATTTCATTTCTGTGTGTTTTTCTCCAGTTTTACAGCACCATTTATTAAAGAGACTATTCTTTTGCCAAGGGTATCCATGGCTACCTTGTCGAATATTAGTTGGCCACATATACTAGCATTTAAATCTGGGCTCCCTATTCTGTTCCAATGGTTGATGTGTCTATTTTTGTGCCAGTACCATACTGTTTTTATTACTATGGCTTTGTCGTGTACAGTTGACCCTTGAACAATGCAGGTTTGAACTGCATGGGTCCACTGATACACAGATTTTAAAAACCTGATTTCAGTGGACCTGTGCAGTTCAAAACTGTGTTGTTCAAAAATCAACTGTATTTTTTATCCATGATTGAAATATACACAGAGAGCCTATTTAAGTTATACTCTGAAAGTTGACTGTGTAGATGGTTGGCAGTCCTATGCACCATGTTCAATGGTCAACTGTGGTTGGAAACTTGGAAGTGCGATACCTCCAACCTTGTTCTTTTTTTCTCAGGGATGCTTTGGCTTTTTGGGGTCTTTTGTAGTTTCACACAAATTTGAGAATGGTTTCTTCT
>NW_011889380.1:46468-46799 GCF_000151845.1 Pteropus vampyrus
TGCGATACCTCCAACCTTGTTCTTTTTTTCTCAGGGATGCTTTGGCTTTTTGGGGTCTTTTGTAGTTTCACACAAATTTGAGAATGGTTTCTTCTGTCTCTGTAAAGAATGCCCTTGGTATTTTGATGGGCATTTGGGTGTTTTATGTTAAATTTGTAGATGGCTTTGGGTAGTATGGATAGCTTTGAGTAACATAGACTTTTTAACATTATTTATTCTTCCTATACATTAACATAGAATATCTTCCTATTTCTTTGTGTTTTCTTCATTTTTTTTTTCAGAAAAATCTGTTAGTTTTAATTGTTCAGACCTTTCATTTTCTTGGTTAAAT
>NW_011889380.1:46849-51257 GCF_000151845.1 Pteropus vampyrus
GAATATCTTCCTATTTCTTTGTGTTTTCTTCATTTTTTTTTTCAGAAAAATCTGTTAGTTTTAATTGTTCAGACCTTTCATTTTCTTGGTTAAATTTATTCCTAATTCTTTTATTGTTGTTGATGTTGTTGTGAATAAAATAGTTTTCTTTTTTTAAATTTCTTTTTCAAATGCTTCATTATTAGTGTAAAGAAAGGTAATTGATTTCCACATGTTGATTTTGTATGCCACTTTACTAAAATTGTTGAATAATTCCAATATTTTTTGATTGATTCTTTGGGATTTTCTCTATATAAGATCATATCATCAGCAAGTAGCAAGAATTTCACTTCTCTCATTTGAAGGCCTTTTATTTTTTGTCTTGCCTAATTTCTAAACTAAGACTTCCAATAATATATTGAATAGGAGTGGTGAGAGTAGACATCACTGATCTTAGAGGAAACACTTTCATTTTTTTCTCCATTGAGTTTAATGTTGGTTATAGGTTTGTCATCTACAGCCATTACTATGTTAAGGTATATCTTTTGATTGGTGAGTGTAACTTATTTACATTTAGGGCAATTACTGATATATAATCAATATTTACTATTTACAATATTTACTATAAAAGGTTTTACTATTACCATTTTATCTTTTGCTTCTAGTTATTTTGTCTCTTCAATGTTTTTATCTACCTTTATAAGTTGGTGGTTTTCTATGGTGATTTGCTGAGTCTTCCTTTTTTAATGTTTTGTGTCTCTGCTCTAGATTTTTGTTTTGTGTTTGCTATGATGTTTATATAAAATATTTCATAGATAAAGTAGTCCTTTTTCCTCTGATAGCAATTTATCTTCATTCACCTATAAAGGTTTTATCCTTTGTTCGTCCACTTTCATATTTTGCTACTGAGTTGTAGTAGATATAGTTATTTTAAATGCTCATTTCTTTTAACCTTTATGCTATAATTAAAAGTTTCTATTCTAAAAAAGTTACAGTTTTCTAATTCTGACTGACAATGTATCATCTTAATCAGAGTTTATGCACTTTTGTCTTTTTATTTCAGCTTAATGAATTCCTTTCAATAGTTCTTATAAGGAAGGTCTAGTAGTGGTGAATTTCCTCAATTTTTGTTTGTCTGGGCAAGACTTTATTTCTCCTTCATATATGAAGGTTAACTTTTCCAGACAGAGTATTCTTGGCTGGCAAGTTTTAATCTTTTAATATTTTGAATATGTAGTTCTCTGCATTGAAAGGTCTAAGAGTATGAGGAAGCAGTAACAGCTAGAGGTAGATGAGAAGAATACCAGAGTGAAGAGAGTTTGCAGAGAGAAAGAGATGCAGAGCTCTGCATAGGTTTTCTCCTGAGTCTGCAACTGCCATGTCCATGTAGAGAAACTACCTGAGGCCAGGGATTTAAACCACCTGAAATGATTAGAGGCAACAATCTCTATTACTTACATAGGGTCAGTAATAGTACCTGTTTCTACCAGCCAGAGTGGGGAGAAGAAGTTGATGGGACAAAAATTATAGTTCTCAGAAGGGTATTCCCTCTATAGTGAGAAAAAAATTAGTTCTAGACTAAATGATGCTCAAACATCATCTTACAAAGCTTAAGAGTATGTCTCAAAAGGATCAAACTGATTACAAGTAGCCCAATCGCATTCTAAAATAAAGAATTATTTGCAGGAATACAAGGTAGCCAATACCCAACAATGTACATTTTACAATACCTGGCATCTGTTTAAAAATTACAAGATACACCAAAAAGCAGTAAAATATGTCCCAGGACAAGGAGAAAAATTAACCTTAGAAACAGACCAAGAAATTACACAGATTATAGAGTTAGTAGACATGGATATTAAAAGTTGTTAAAACTATATATGAAGTTAGATGAAAGATAGAATATATTGAGTAGAACCATAAATATATCAAGAAGACTAAAACAAAGTTATAGAGATGAAAACTACAATGTCTGACATTAAAAATATGCTAGATGGAAAGAACAGTAGAATAGATACTACAGAAGAAATAATTGGTGAACTTAAAGACATAGTAATGGAAACTATCCAAAATGAAACACAGAGAGAACAAGACCAAAAAAACTTGCTTTTTTTTTTTTTTTTTTTTTAAAACAGAGCAACAGTATACTGTAGGGCAACTTCAATCAACCTAATGTATGTATAACTGAAATTTCAAAAGGAAAGAAAAGAGGAGAAAAAATATTAAGAAATAATATCTGAAAAAAATTTAAACATGATGAAAACCATAAATGCAGTCAAGAAGATGATCAAACTTTAAGTACAAGGACCATGAATAAAACTGCTTCAAAAAAATTGCTAAAAAACAATGATAAACAATTAAAAATATGGAAGCCATGAACAACATATGTAAACTATTGGAAGAAACAAATAATTATTTTCGATTTCTTTATCCAGTGAAAATATTTTTTCAAAAAAGATGAAATGTTTTCTTTTTCATACGTGATAAAGCCAAGAGACTTCATCACAATCAGATCAACATTATAAGAAATGTTAAAGAAAATCCTTCAGCAGAAGAAAAATGATGCTAGATGAAAATCTTTATCTATATAAAGGAATGAAGAACACTGGAAATAGTAAATATGTGATTAAATATAAAATTGTTTTTCTTATTTATATTCATTTTAAAGATTATTTAAAGCAAAAGTTATAATGTATCATAGGGTTTATAATTTATAGAAGGAAAATATTTGATAAAAATAGCACAAGTACTAGGAGAGGAAAAATAGAAACAAACTATTGTAAGATTCTTACTTTGTGCCTGAAGTATTATAATATTACTTGAAAGTAGACTGTAATAATTTAAAGATGTATACTATAAACCCTCAAGCAACTACTAAAAAGTCAAAACAAAGATTTATGGTTAATAAGGTAACAAATAGAATAAAACATAGTTATTTAAAAGCCAACTAACCCCCCTGAAATGTTAAGAAAAAAGAATAAAAACAGATTAATCAAATAGTAAACAAAGAGCAAGATAGTAGATTTAAATTCAAGAATACATGTTAGTAGCCTAAACTATATTAAAAAGCAAGATTGACATTTGTATTAAAAACAACAACTATATGTTGCCTATAAAAATTTACTTTAAATATAAAAAAAAAAAACAAATTAAAAGTAAAGGATGTAAAAGTTACATCATAGCATCTCTCATCAGAAGAAAGCTGGGGAAGTTATACTAATATCACACAAAGTAGATTTCTGAAGACATAGCAATCTAACATATTTATGCAGGGAATAACATGTCTAAAGTAAATGAAGAAAAAGATGATTGAACTTCAAGAGAAAAGAAAAATCTACAACTAGAGATTTCAATACCCTTTTTCAATAATTATAGAAGAATTAGATGGAAAATTCAGAAGACATACAATATTCAAACAACATTATCCATCAACTTGATCTTAAATTTACAGAACACTGTAGTGAACACAAGCAGAGTACACATTTCTTTAAAGTGCACACAGTACATTGATCAAAACAGACCATATTTCGGACCATAAGACATGTTTCTCTAATTTATGAGAATTTAAATCTTACAATGTATATTCTCTGAAAATAAAATTAAATTGGACATCAATAATCAAAAGAATTCTAGAAAAGTTCCCAATATTTGGATACTAAGTAATATAATTCTACATATGCCATGGATTAAAAAATAAATCAAAATTGAAATTAGGATGAAAATGATAATACGTTAATATTGTAAGATATGGCTTAAGTAGTGCTTAGAAAAAATTATAGTCATAAATGTCTTATATTAGAGAAAACATCTAAATCATTGACCTCTGCTTCTATCTTAAGAGACTGGGAAAAGGTGCAAACTAAAACCAGAGTATGCAGATGAGAGAAAATGATAAAAATGTAGACAGAAATCAAGAAAATAAAATTAAAAAAAAAAAAAAAACAAAGAAAAAATCAATGAGACCAAAATGTGGTTCTTTGGGTAGATCAAAAAAAAAAACAGATAAATCACTAGTCAGAATATTCAGAACAAAAAGAGAGATAACACAGATTATTAATATCAGGAATCACACAAGTGACATAGATATATATGCTATGTATGTTAAAAGGATAATAACAATATTGTGAAAAAAATTTATGCCCCAAATTTGACAATTTAGAGTAAGTGGACAAATATCTTATAAAACATACTATGAAAATTCACTCTCAAATAAATAGATAACCAGAATAGCCTTGTCTGTAAGAGAAATTGAATTTATAGGTTAAAATTTTCCCACAAGGAAAACTCCAGGCTAAGCAGCATTACTAGGGAATTTTACAAATTTCTAAGGAAGAAATAATACAAAGTCTCCACAAAGAGTTCCAGAAACAAATAGGTTAGAACACTGACCAACTCATTGTATGAGAGCAGATTACTCAGATACCAAAAG
>NW_011889380.1:52852-54239 GCF_000151845.1 Pteropus vampyrus
TTAGTGCAGCACATAAAAATTCATTCAAAATGGCCCATAGACCTAAATGTAAAACCTAAAAATATAAAAGAACTGGAAGTAAACATAGAAAACAATCTTTATTTATTTATTTATTTATTTATTTATATTTATTTTTATTGTAGGTTAGGCAATAGCATAATCCAAACAAAAATGATATCTTGGCCTTTATCAAAATTAAGACATTTGTTTATTTGAAAGACACTGTGAAGAGAATGTAGAAATAAGCCAGTGACTGGGAAAATATATTTGCAAATCACATATTTGAAAAGGCATTTAAACCAGAATATGGAAGGAATACTCAAAATACAGTAATAATAAAACAAACCACCCAGTTAAAAATGGACAAAAGATTTGTACAGATAGTCCACCAAAAAGATATATGGATGGCAAACAAGTATATAAAAAGATGCTCGAATTATTAATCATTAGGGAAATGTTAATTAAACTCACAATGAGAAACCACTACATAGCCATTGGACTAACTGTAATCAAAAGGCTGACAATAGAGTTGATGAAGATGCCAAGAAACTCAACTCTGGTGTACTACTAGTGGGGTTGAAAATGGGAAAGCAGTTTGGCAGTTTCTAAAAAATTTAAGCATTCACTTACCATAAGTGCCAGACATTCCACAAAGAGAAATAAAAGTGTATATTCATACAAAGACTTTTACACAGATATTCTTAGCAATTCTATTTGTAATAGCTACAACCTGGAAACAACCCACATATCCATTCACTGAATGAATGAATAAACAATTTGTGGTATATCCTTATAATGGAATACTACTTGACAATAAAAAGGCACAACTATTGATTCATGAAACAATAGGAATGAATTCGGAATCATTATGCTAAATGGAAAAAGCTAAACAAATAAGGTACATAGTACTGTAGAAAATTCAAATTGGATTAGTGGTTGCTTTCAGACAGAGATTAGGGACTAGGGAGGGGCAGATGGAAGGGATTAAAAAGGAGTACAAGGAAACTTGCAGGTGATGGCTATATTCACTGCCTTGATTATGGGGATGGTCTTCTGGGTATATACAAATATTAAAGTTATCAAATTGTATCCTTTAAACATGTGAAGTTTATTGTATGTTAATTACATTAAATAAGGCTACAGGAAAACATATAAGAGATAAATATATGTTACTCTATTTAATGTTTTTGAAAATCTTGGATTATAATTTGGTCTGTCTGACTCGAGTTCCCTTATGTCATTAAGCATGACTGCTTTAAACATCATTAAAAACTAGACAGAACAATCAAAGCTAGTGGTAATCTCTAAAATTGTCAGTACAAAAGTAAGGATATAGAAGAGTGTGTTTAGTTGTTTGAGAAGCTGTTCTGTTCACTCTACTAAAATT
>NW_011889380.1:55394-71268 GCF_000151845.1 Pteropus vampyrus
CCAAGATGGCTATGTGAGTAGCAGCTGTGTAGTTTTAACTGAGTCAGCAAGGTGCTAGGGAGGGCTATGCCTTATACCTCTGAAGATGTTTCGTACATACAACACTTGTATTTACATCTTATAGATTAAGTGGTCTCATCACCACATCTTGCTGTAAAGGAGGCTGAGTAGAAAGTGCCTTTCTAAAAAGTGGGATTCTGTGTTAAGACAGGAGAGGTTGGGCTTTGGGAGGCAACTAGCAGACCTTGCCACAGTATCACTGTACTGATTTTGATTAAAGGAGCTGCAGTTCTTATTGCATTAAAGCTCAGTCTGGCAATTAGCTATGTAACCTTGGACTTAATCTATACTGATCTTGTTTTTTTTTTTGGCTTATAAAATGAGAGGCTTGGACCAGGTGACTGAAGTAGCAGGAAGGTCCTAGAGGGAGAGAATAAGTGGAACTGCCACTTAATGGTTAAAGCACACTGGACGAACTCACTGGCTTTTTCGCCAGGTAAGCATAAACTCTACTTCCATATACTCTGAGGTAGAGGCTGCTCTTTTGTAATATTTCTCTCTCTTATTGTACCATCCAGCCTGACCTCAATGTGCAATATAGTTTAGTTTAGAAATTATGTCCCACTATTGCCCTATTTTCCTTCCCCCATAGGGATGGTACTTTCAAAATATTTCATAAGTAATAGTAGAAGAATAACATCAACAAATAAAATTTGAAAAATGCATTTTTTACAAGTTACTGCTAATGTTTAAAGTAGTGCCTCTGATTCCAATTCTGATTTTAATTGCTCCTCAGAATGAATGAAGATCATATAATACAGTGTATATATTTTTGTCAGATGACATTATCTCTTCCAGCTAAGCAAAAGAATGATGTTGACAAATATCGAGGATCACACTTAGCTTTTGAAAATTAAGAGAGGGGATTCATAAGAATATATATATGTTGTATAATTTAAATAGCTCTTTTAAAAGAAAAACAAATTATAGTCTTGTGAAGATTTATTGTGTATTTTACATTAACCCATATAATATTCTATAAGATTTATGTGGTCTATGAAATCCTATGTTCTAACTAGAAATCACCCATGTCTAATCCTGTTTAAACTATTATCATTGCACGTATATGGCTCTGGTGGTTTATAATGCAACCCTGTGTAAGGAATGTGTAGTGATCTACATAAAGGCATTTTATGAACCAATTTTCGTCCTTTGTTATAAACTAAATTTGACTCTAGGGACTTGCATATTTATTAAATTCAATTTCCCTTACTTGCTCACAAAAAATAAATCTATCCTCTTTTTCTTTAAACAATCTCCACATATAAAACTGGAAACTAAGGAAGCATACTTTTGACTTTAGACTTTCCTGTGTGTGTGTGTCTCTGTTTTCCTCTGGCATTTAAGAAAGAGAAAAGTCTCAAAATTATAAGAACTTCCAAAACTTTACAAAATTCAAATATGGATTAGCATAATTTGAGGTAATAGCATATATGTTATTTAATTTTTATTAAATACATCTTTTCAAAAATTATTATATTTTATATATTATATTCAGATTCAAGCCAGAAGACAAAAAAAAAAAACACATAGTAATCCAAACAAGTGATATTTATTATCAAGAATTATTAACTGGTAACTAGGGATTAGCTACTAAGAGTAAAGAGAAGTCCAAGAAATATAGAAATATTTGAAAGAGCAGCAGCTGACTCTGTGTCTAGGGCAGAGTATCCGAGGAAGGAACACATTTGGAGAGAGTAAGCTGCCGCCCACTGGGTGGTGGTGAGGCTTGCTGAAGTGCTGCAGGCTGGCAAGCAGAAGAAACCCTCCTGCTGGGATGCCGTGAAGCTTCCAAAGAAGTGAGATAGATCACAAGAGAAACCTTCTAGGAAGGTGCCCACCAGGGGCCTTCCAGATTCTCTGCGATACTGATTGGGGCACCAGCTGAACTTGCTAGGAGGCTGCTGCAGGAGTGCTGCTGAAACTTGGTGGGTAACTGAGCATTTCTGGGTGCCTCCCTTACTGCTGACACTGCAGGGGCAAAAAGGGAGGTAAGCATGCTGAATATAGAAAGAGAGACTCTTTTCTGCTCCAGTGTCCCTTTATTACCCTCGACTGACAAAGTTTAGCATTATGCCATTGAGCAAAGAAATGTTTAGAGAGCCCAGCTTTAGTATCACAAGGTACGGCATTAAGGGTGAATTTGGACCTGAAAAGCAATAAATTAACAACTAGCATAATCATTCTCTACTTTTTTTAATTTAAGTAAGTGAACACAAATTTGAAGTATTAAAAATGGAAAAATATAATTTTTTGCCACTCTAATCTGAATAATAACTATATTAACCAGTGATGAAGAGAAATTCATATTTGTCTAAAGAAATTTATGGAACCATACCATAATTTAGAAAGGCTGGTTTACAGGGTCAAATTAAAGCATTTAAATCAAAATAAAACATTAGAATCTGAAAGATTTGAGAGATCACTTAGTCAAGTTCTCTCATTCTTGAAATTAGGGATAGCCTGAAACCCAGAAGAATTCAATGACTTGTTCAAGGCTGACGAGTTAGTGAAAGGGACCATTCATTTGTTTAATGAATATTTGTTTAGTAAACACTAGCTACCAGGTGCTAGTTGTGGTTCTAAGTGCAGGGGTATAGCAGTGAACAAAATACAGCAGGTCCTGGAATAATCGTCGTTTCTTTCACTGTTGTTTTGTTATAACATTCATGAGAAAAAAAATTCTGTCTGAGGCCACTGTCTGTGCATATCTTGCCAATGTGTGCGTGTGTTCTCTCCAGGTGCTCTGGTTTTCTTCCACATCCTAAAGATGTGCACATGAGGTGAACTGGCATGTCTAAAGTCTGAATGAGTGTGGGTGTGTGAGTCACTCAGATGAAAGGCTATCTTGTTCCGGATGGGTCCTACTTTGCTTACTGAGCTGCGGGGAGAGGGTCTGGCCACCCTCCATCCTGAACTGGAATCAATGGTTTGAAAAATAATGATCTTATTTTAATTTATCTTTCTTAAGTGTATGTATAGCTCACATTTATTTCAGTGTTTACTATTAGGAGAGTTTCGGGTCTTTACTTAGAAGTTTGCTAATTTTTTTGTGACCAGAAATATGTAGTAGGAACGTAACTCTTGTTTATATCAAGTAGCCTATGGTAAAACAGATTTTGTTATATGCTGTTCTGCCTAAAGTTGCAGTTTCCAAAAATCTATCGACTACGTTAAGGATTTATTGTTATATCCTACACTCACAGAGCTTACATTTAACTTGAGATAGTGAGACAATAAATAAACAAGTGAATAATGATTCAGGTAGTAGAAGTGTTGTAACAAAACATAAAGTAAGGTAAGAAGATAGAAAATAATGTAGGTGGGAAGGGAGGGGAAAGGCGATGCTATATATATTGATTGGTGCCATTTGAACAGAGACCTGAAAAAAGTTGCCTCAACTCTCAATATAAAATATTAAATAGACAATGGCTTTTAGCAAATTTAATATATTTTCTAATTATATCAAACCTTTTGTATTTGTATTAATGTTTTTATGAAAAATAATACATTTGTATCCCTTTAGCAATTAAAGTTGAATAGTGCCACAGTCTCTTTCTCCCATCTCATTTTTATAGAGATCTAAGGTTATCTGTTTGCAAATGTTTCAGTTGATCATACTTCAGGAAAGTAGGCAGATGTAGCTTGCTGGAAACCTGGTTACAATGGACACAAACTATACTTTTCAAAACTCAGATTGGCCACATATTTTGACAAGTTTCAACTAGTTAGTAGATTTCTGGTTGCTTAGATATTATATATCTCCTAAGGGCAATGTTGAAAATGCTGAAAATCATTCAACAGTTAGTGCCCACATAAGCTGATATTTCAGCACTGAGATATTTCTTAATTATACATGTTTCTACTGTATGTGTAAATAGGGAATAAAAGTTGCTGAAATGCCATTAACAATGGCAGTTGAAATTTTGCACGTTAGAAACTATATGCACAGAAAGGGAGTTGAACATTTGATGGTTAATATGAGATTGGGCTATTTTCTGACAAATATATTGACTTTAAGGTCAGTATAATTCATATCACTGTCGAACTATAAAAACTTTGTCTTAAATAGGCAATGTAGCCACAGACATACAGTTGAGTTTTGGAAGGTAAAAAGAACCACAACAAAAAACTGCTTATTTTGAAAATGTCATCGAATTTTAATTTGATTTTAACTGGACCCTTTGCAATATAATTTGAAAATTTAGAGCTAATCTTTATTTTTCTGTAACTGGTCATTCATCTTGTCATAACTTTTTTGGTTTCTAGCTCTGTTAATCAATGTAAACTGAATTGAATTAATGTTTTAATTAGTCAAGATTTTTATACTTCTAAGAAGATTGTATTAAAATTCTGTATTTAAAAATTTTTTCTTTTAAAACAACTCATTGGTTATTAAAATTACTTTGTTGAATTGCTAGTCAACAGTATATAAGTGAATATATCTGCTGAATTTAGTTGAAATTGCAATGCAGATGAGAGTCTTTTAATGTGTTTATATCCCTGTTTACTTATCTATTTTAGATGTTTTATCATTAATTCAGCACACTATGTGTAAGGAGGTTAAATTCTGAAAGCCAATCACCAAAAAATTCAAAGCCTTATATGATGGCAGTAATAACTTTAAACATTCTAAAATTAATGTATATTTTTCAAGATATGTGAGCATAAAAGTTGAGCTAATGCATCTCAGCTTTTACTTTATGATGATCAAAAAACCAAACATTCAGACGAAAAAATATTAGCTTCCAGATTAAAAAAAGAATAGATGTATAGTGTAATAAAAAGAGTAAAGAGACTATCAGAAAACTGCCAATTATAATTTTCTCTTATATTTCATCCTAATAAGTTTTTAGTTAGTTTTCTAAGCAAATCAGGTGATAATTAAATGTGCCTGGAGGCTTCCTGGAAACAGCCAATTACTGTCCTCACGGAAGTCTTTTTCCCTCAGTTACATGATGAGAGACAACTGCTGGGGCATGGAGTTATGTTGGCCACATTAAAGGAAAAAAAATATGTTGTAAAGAGCAATGAATGAAAAAGGATAAAAGTTTTAAACAAGTTCCTTATCTCTTTTTAGTCCTCAGATACCTTATGTTGAATAGCTAGATCATTTTATTATTGCAAATGCCACGGTTGTAATCTTTTATTGCTTGCAGTATAGGCCTACAGCATTAAGTTAGTATAAAATTACATATAGTTTAATATATCTGTACAACACCTTTAAACAAGCTTCTCTAGGCAAGAAGGTTATCCGTCTTATAAATCTATTATTCCATTGTACATCTTGATAGCCTAGCATTGCTCCTAGCCATGTTTAAGCATTAAATAGTGCATTATTATTTCACATAAATCAACCAGAGATGTGTGAATTCATAAATTTTGCATTTGCACAGACAGTATTTTAAACGTTTTACTGCTTCGTGGGAACTCAGAGCACAAGCCTGTACACAAATCAGGACCTGAGAAATTTCAATAAAATTTAATATCACAATTACATTTTTTAAAAGTCAATGCATGCATATTTTAGAAGTATTTTAACTGAATCCAAAAATAAATTTAAAAAAATACGAAGCGTGGCTGTTTTGTTGGAGTTTAGTCAGCTATTGTTATAATAAGCTAATGAGTTCCTTGGCTTTTTATTCTTTGCAGCAAAGATGGTATAAACAGAATAATGCCTTATAGAAATTTGAAATGTAAAACTCTATCAAAATCAGAAATCTTGGTAATTGTAATTTATTTAAAGTAATGCAGATAGAAAGTATAGAATTGATAAGCTTACATTACAATGAATACATAGCTTTATAGCTTGATCCTGAAATAAATTTTAAAAAGTCATAATTTAGGTTGTAAGTCACATGAGGGTAAGAAGACTTTTCTAAGGGTTTCAAGGTGATTCTGAGTCTATTCTTCTTCTTATTTCTAGGCAGCTTGGAGGATGATGTTATTTACTATTTCTTCCAAGTTTTTATTACTTTTCCCAGAAAAAAATGTTCCTTTTAAGGCTTTTACTTAGTAGGAAACGTCTATAAAATTAATGCACAGAGTTGTGGGTTCAGGGAAGATTTCTGCGTTAGCATGTATGTGGTGAAAATTACCTTTCTGTTGAAATAATTTTTAATGCATATAGTTAATGGAACAAATGCCACACTAATTTGAAAATGGCGTATTTATCACCTAGAAACAGGTGATGTAGAAAGATAAATTGCTGTGAACATACAATTTGCTTCCAATCATCATCGAATTCTGGGCAGAAAGCTGATAGAAAAGAAAAGAGCCAAAACTTTCTCACGAATTCTTTTGGATTGTTCTTAACTGAGACTCTTTTGAGAGTTACCAGTAAGTAATTTCTGGAGAAATAAGGAAAAAATGATAGGTAAAAATATATCCTACCACAGATTTTTATATCCTCCCTTTCCGTTTGTAATGAGTGATTTTTTTATGATGAGGATTTATTGCATTAGGAAACCAGTTTCTGTTTTCCTTTATAAACTTTAGGTATTTTCTCTGCCTTTCTAAATCCTACCTTTTCTTTCTTGATAGACTGAAAAGTTCAAACCTAAGGTAAACAGTACCAGAAGATCATTGTTTAGAGATTAATCTCTTTAGGGTGATAAGCAAAAGACAGACACAGTGAGTCTTTAGAACCCTACAGCTATTCAGAGTAATGACAAGCATTACCATACCCAGGCAGGCTTTGGAATATTAAAAAGAAAGCAGATCTAGTTACCATCCATAAAAAACTAATGGAAGCTTCTCTCTCTTACTCTGATGAATGTTGAAAATGGAGTGGCTTAAACAAAAAACTCACTTCTCTTATTATGATGTTTGACTATTTAGCATTCATTGGTTTGGGGTCCATTTAGTTTTTGATGGTATTGCTACTTGTAGTTTCTTTTTTCTGAGTGTGAAAGTTTCATCTTATTGCCTGGGTCTAGACTATCAAGGATATAAGAAAAAAAATGATTCATTATAGAAATTACATTTTGTGAGCTAAGCCAGAAGGCACTGTCTTTACTTTAGCTCATATATAAGTAAGACATAGTGTTATGTATATATTTTATATATGTATAATGTTTACTTAGCAATATATATATTTATACCACACAAGTGGCCCATACTACCATTAAGTAAATCCCTTTATTTTTCAAAGGCTATATGGAAATAATTGATGGCCGAAGAAGGAGCATGTATAAACAAACACGCTTGAAAATTCTCAGTGTGTGTCAGCATCATTTAAATAAATATACATGTCTTTTCTTGTAACTCTAACTTTATCAGTTAGGGGGAAATTAGAAGACAAAGATGGACAATAAATACATTGAATTCTAAAACAGAATGAATTTGCTTCCTCTCTTTAAAAAAATCTAGTTGCAAATTTGGATGTTTTTATTTGAAATAAAAATGGATTATTTTATTTACTAAATTCATGGATTCAAATTCCATTGGATAAACTGCAGTTAAATTTTTAAAAATAAACTTTAGCACATCATAGAAAGAGCTTTCCTTGTGTTTTATTTTATTTTCTGTTTACATGTTTATTAATCACCTCAAAAAAAAAAAGTTCAGGTTTAAGAAATAATCAAGATGGGCTAAAAAAATTAAGAATTCATTGGTTTTAATTTTCATTGGTTTGACTTCATTTATTCTGTTAGATACGTTCATTAAAGATGTACGTTAAGCTTTTGTAGTGAAAAGAGCCATCTCTTTTACACTATTCTGCCTGAAATGAACATTACATTAATATACCTTGGGTTTTCATTAGAATCTGTGCAGCTAGGTAATGGTAATATAATATTTCCTTTTATTAAAAGCAAAGTACTATATTTTATAAATAAAACTGCCCACTATAGGAAGATATGCAATATGGTTTTTTGTTTTCTTTTTGTGATGAGTTGTCACTGAGCTATTTCTATCGTCTATATAAAACATTATACACACATATGATTTGGTAGAAAGAGTGCAAGCTTTAGTGTCACAGAATCTTTATTATAGAAAAGGCTATCATTTGACTCTTCTAGGCAGACGTGGTCAATTGTTCACCAAACTTTTATTCCATAGCCTGATGGTTGGCAAGTATGCATCCTGCCAGAGAACATGACTCAGTGTCACCTCACCCACCCTTGCATGTAACTGTGACCAGAAGACTATGGAATTTTAGAAGTTATGGCTATCACTTCTGGACCAAACTCTAAAGAAGCAGGTGAACCTTCATCCATTTTCTCCAACTCTGCCTGAAGGCAGAAGGAAGATTCTGAGTCCTTCAAAGAGGGCAGAACCACGAGATAGAAGACATCATTATTCGTCGCATTGAGGACAGCTAATTGACTATAAACACTGACAAATTGTGAAATACTGGACTCTGTTTATTACAGCAGCTAGCACTATTGTGCAAATGAGTACATATATAAAAAATCTTGGAAAATTCACTTAATTTGGGAATGGCCTTTTTTTTTTATATCTTAAATGCAGTAACAATCTATAATATAAATACACATATTATGAGGAAGCCTACTTGAAACAGTAGCTGGGAACATCAAGTGAAATAACATATAATGAAATATTTCATAGGAGCTAAACAAATCTATAAAAATTAGCATAATTTTTACTATATTCTGGGACATTATAAGAAATTACTTATAGTTCTTTACTCAAAGGTAAGTTCACTGATGTAAAATAAATCACATTAATACCATACTTTGAATTCCTCTTTTCTAAATTACTGATCACAGTACCTCCCTCTGTTGTGAACAGTAATCAATGTACTTTGGCTTTTTGTGTTTCACTACTTTTATGGGCAACTATTTTGTGTCAGGCATTGAACTGTGTTATGCCATTTTGTCATCACTACAACACCAGGAGGTAGGTGCATTATTTCTTTCCTTCGTGTGAAGACATTTAGGCTCAGAAAGAATAAGTGAATTGTGCAGGGTCACTTAGCTAGTAAATGGTATACTTTCGATTCAAATATGGCTCCAATGATATGGATCATACTACTGTACCTTCACCTACAAAGTGACCAATCTAGTTTGTCCCTTTAATCCAAAAGAATAGAAACATCAAAGACCCTGTTTTAGCCCAGATTCTTTAGAAAACAGTGCCTGAGAAAGGATTATAGTGCCTGATTGAAAGATACAAACCCAGGGCAAAGAGATAAGGGTAGGAACAGGAGTGGGGAGAGAAATGGAGCAGAGTCATGTGAAGCAAACTGATGTGGTATGTCATTGCACTGCCCTTGCTTTGGAACAAGCCACAAAGAGAACCTGAACATTGCTTGGCAGGTTTGTCTGCCTACACAAGGGATATCTCCACACATGTTTCAAGGAAAAATCTACATCACTGAGAAGTTGTAGGAGTGAGGAAGAGCAGGAGTGTACCTGCCTGCATGTCCCCTCCCACTCTCACTTCCTATTGTTCAAAGTTCTTCACAAGGTCATAGTTAACTTCTCTGTCCTTTTGGCTTGCATTGTTTTTCCTATTGGATGGTCACTTAGGATGCTAGACCATACCTTGTGTGTGATGTGGTGTTTCATCCAAGTCTGGAAGTGACTTATAGGCATGGCTGTACAGTGAAAACTAAATTGTTGGGCCAGTACACTCAGGGTTGATCCATGGAAGGCCCAGGCACTAGAAGTGCAGAATTTCTCCTTATTAGAGAAAGCTGATGAGAGTTGAGAAGGCAGAGAACATGAAGGAAATATGAGGAAACCGCGAGATATATATCTGATACAAAGCCTTTAAATGATTCATTTAACTAATATTTATTAAATGCCAACTGTGTGCCAGTCACTGTTCAAGGTAATAGAGAAACAGCAGTAAAAGAAAAAAAAAAGTTAAAAAATCTCTGCCTTCTTGAAGCATATATTCTAGTTGGAGACAAAAATAAAAGTAAGATAAATAAGTACAATATATGGTATGTTGGAGGAAGAACAATATGGAAATGTAGATATGGTGTTTGTGAGCGAGAGTAGCCAAAATAGTTCTCACTGAAAAGATGATGTTTGAGTAAAGACCTTAAAGCAGTGAGGAGTAATCATGACAATATCTGAGCATGAGAAAATAGTCTCTGATTTTGGAACGTGTCGGTATATTCATACAAGAGCAAGGAGGTGAATGTGGCTAGAGAGATGAGGAGAGTAATATAAGATAAAGTCTGGATCATGTTGAGTCATGTAGGTCATTGCAAGGGTATTTTCTTATTGATTAATTAAACATATTAGCCTGGTTGACCCATTTGTTCATCGTAACAGCACCAGAAGGTAGGTAGCCTTATTCCCATCTTATGAATGAGAAAAGTGAGCGTCACAATCATCAGGTGAATTGTCGAAGGTCATAGCTAGTAAAAACTCACAAAAGAATTGCTAATATATTCATTAGTAGGAGAAGTAAACACAACTGAGCAAAAGAAAATCCACTTCAGTTCCACTTAGCTTTCAGAATCAAAATGCCTAGGTATTATTAAGCACCGAGAATAATAACAGGCCATAACTTCCATGAAAAGCTGTTCTCACTTATTCCTTACAACCATCCTCTGAGAGAGGCACTATTATTTTTTCCATTTTGCAAGTTAGGAAACCAAAGTATTTTAGTCACTATTCAGAGACAGAATTGGAAAGTAATGAATCAAGAATTGAGCATATGTATTCTGTTTTTAGAACCTGTGCTATTAGTTAGGATGACACATTGCCTTTACAAATACTTTAGTTATTGTATGTCATATTTTCTTTCTTAGAGTTCTTCCTAATCATTCTTTTTTAATTTTGAAAGAAACCATATAATTCATTGTCCCTTTCAGATAATTCCTTTAGTGGTTTATTATAATTTTTCTATTTTGAAAAAATGAAATGGTAAATAAATAACAACTTCTAATATTTCCTTAACTATTTTTAATTGTATCTCTAATATCATACAAAAAATTTTAATCTCAATTGTTTCTATTTTACTAATTTTTTTCAATATTATTGCTTTTTTCCCTTCCCTTCTTACTAAATTACATTAAAAATTTTTCAGCATATATCAGTGAATAGGAAACTCTCAGTTTACTTCCTGTGAATTCATATTTGTTTTGCCTTTGTTTTTGAGTAATAATTTCATTAGGTATAGAATTTTATGTTGACCATTTGTCCTCTCTTGTTTTCTGGCACTTGTTTTTCCTGATGAGCATATTGCTCATCATTCAGTTGTTTTTTTCTTTCTGCTTTTATGCCTCCTTTTTAGGTTTCCACTTCAATGTTTAAATTGTACAGTTTCATTACAATGTGTTTTGATGTAGATTTTTAAAAAAATTAACCTATGCAGATTTCTGTTATCTTCTTTCATATAATGGTTTATTTCTTGCTTTGGTTCTGAAAAATTCAGCCATTTCCTCTAAATATTCCCTTTCCTTTGTCACTATATTCTTGATCTCTGGAACTCTTACTAAAGATTTTTATTGGATATCCTTTTTCTAAGTCTCTTAACTTTATTTTTATATCGTATTTTTTTCTTTTTGATGTATTTTCCAGTCCATTACTTCCTTTTCATCTGTATCTCATCTGCTATTTAACTCATATATTGAGTTTTCAAAAAAATCAAATTTATTAAAGTAAAATTACATACCACAAAAATGCATACATTTTAAGTATAAAACTCAATGAATTTTGAGACATGTATATACCTGTGTAGCCATCACCCCACTAGTCAAGATATAGAATATGTTCATCATTCTAATAAATTATCTGTGCTTATTTGCAGTGAATCTGATATACCATCTGTCCCAGGCAACGACTTATTTATATCACAATAAATTGGTTTTTTCTTATTGTAGAATTTCATAAAAATTAAAACATATGTATCCTCTTGTATCTAGATATTTTCAATGCAAGATTTATATTTGAGGTTTATCCATGTTATATGTACTAAAAATTTATTCAATTTTAATGCTATGTGATATTCTATTTTATGAATATATTATAATTTGAATAGTGGATTTATGATTTTACTTCTCTACATATAATTTTCCCTCTAAAACAATATAATAAACCAGAAGTGCAAATTAAACTATATATGAACCACACTTTCAGCATTATGTGATACAAAAACATGAAGCTTTCAAATTATTTAATTAGAACACTAAAACAAATTCTAGAACATTCCTTCTGTCTGATATTGAAAGTATGTATAGAGAGGGAGGGAAGGCTTAAGAGACTTTATAAAAAAGGGTAAAAGGCTAGAGACATTTAACTCAAACAAAGAAATTACTATTTATGCCCATACCATCCTGAACATGCCCAATCTTGTCTAATTTCAGAAGCTAAGCAGGGTCAGGCCTGGTTAGTACTTGGATAGGAGGATAGGAGACCACCTAGGATAACCAGGTGCTGTAGTTGGGGGGGGGGGTTGGGGGAGAAGGGAAGGAAATTACTACCATAAGAAAAATTCCAAGAATAATAGCCAAAAACTGAACAAAGAGCTGGGATTTGGTAGTATAAGAAATTATGATTCTGTAGAAAAGAAAGTGAAAAAATGGCAATACCTTTAACTACTCTTTATCATTCTTCATTAAAGTATCTGTATTTTACTAAAATAACAGAAGAGGGCACTCTTGAACTAGTAACCTGTCCATTAATTGAATAGAAAAAAAAAATCCAAAACCAAACATATCACATTTATACAAACTACTGTAAAAAGAAAACAAAATCTAAATCAAATAATTTTAACTGTTGAATATTACCATTCCAAACAACCACAAAGCAGAAAAATGTAACATAATACTTCCAACTAAAATGAATATTCTATAAGCATTTGGGTATATTAAAAAATGTACACCTGAATCAAAAGTTCAAAATCTAATAACAAAAATGTATAAAAAATCAGGATGAAATTAAAGAAGAGTTGACTGAATTTAGGAATTAGAAGATTGCATATATATATATATATATATATATATATATATATATATATATATATATATATATATACATACATATATATGTCCATATGTATATGAAATGAAGACTTCATTACATGATTATAAGGTATACAAAGAGAATAGATTCAAATAAATATTTAATTTAAAAGTATTGCACTCTTCCTAACAATGACAGAAAACCAGATAATTTATAAAACTTCCCAAGTCTAGGGACTATTCTGTGAAGATAGCTAGTACAGGAAGCGCTGACATGAAGAGAAATACACACACACACACACACACACACACACACACACACACACACGGAGTAGTTGAACTGGCTGAAAGGTAAAAAAAACAAAACAACAACAACAAAAAAAACATTCTACTCCATGGCTTAGGGTGAGTAGGAGATAGAAAACTGTAAAACTGTTCTTTGCCCAGGTACTATATCTGTACTTATGCCATTAGAGGCTTGCTGCTTCTAAAGTGGGAATTCCAACCTAAAACTAACTACAGACACAGGTCAGAGTTTTGCTGCCATGAATATTGAAGGGAAACCCCACCTCTGAGACGCTAACACTCAAAGAACTCTTTCTACTTCCCAATGAGAGCCTGGAGTAATAAACAACAGAAATCTACCCCTGAAGGAGGGCAAGAGGGTGGTGAAAGAGCAATTATATAGTGGAGGGTGGGGAGAGATTATTGAAAGCTAAAATGGAATAGAAATACTAAGAAAAACCCAAGCCCTACCTAAGCACAAGGCAATGGTAATCCCCTACTCGAAGAATTGAAACATATAGTACAAGAAACATAACTGTAGCAACATCAAAATCCAAATCCTGCTCAACTTCTGATTAGTTTTTCTCAAGTCCTGACACTAATGACCTAAGACATCAATGACTAATGCTTTATCATAAAAAAATTGTGTTTTTTACTTCATTCTGCACTGTTCTTCACATAGTGTGCTACATGTAATGTTTAGTAAAAAGTAGTAAGATACACAGAAAACAAGGGAAAATAATCCTTTGTCAACAGACAAAGCTATCAACAGAAACAAACTCAGCGATTAAGCAATGTTGAAACTACTAGAGATTACAAAAAAAAAAAAAAAACCCAACTATAATTCATACGTTAAAGGATATAATGGAAAAGGTGGGCCACATGTATGAACAGATGGGAAATTTTATAGAGTCAGAAACTGTAATATAATGAAAAAGAAATGCTAGAATTATATCCACATACATATGAACACATGCATTATCACAGATAAAGAATGCCTTTGAACAGTTCAGCAAATAAGTTAATATAGCTGAGGAAAGTATCAGGAAAATACCAGGAAAGCATCATTTCTAAATATAATTAAAAATAACGTTTATAGAGAAAAAGTGGGTAAAAAGGAACAAAGCATCCAGGAGCTATATGACAAATGTCATATGATCTAACATATCTTTAATTGGATCCTGGAAAGGAAAATGTGAAAGATAGAAAATGGGTGGAGGAAATACTTGAACAATAAAATGAATAAGAATTTTCCAAAAAGAATAAAAGATATCAAACCGCGAATCCAAAAAACTTTAAGAACCTTAAACAGGGCACATGCACATACACACTAGTCAGATCACAACAAACTACCTTAAAACAAAGATAAAAAGAAAATATTGAAGGAAGCTAGTTTTAAAAAGATCACTTACATAGAAAGGAACAAACTGCTTTGTAAATTACTTGTCAGAAACCATGTAATAATATAGAAACTGACAAATTCTAAAATAGTTATAAAAATGCAAAGAATATGGAATTGTCAAACCTTTTTTTTTTTTTTTTGAAAGGAGCAGTATTGGAGGACTATCACTACCTATAGATTAAAGTTACAATAATCAAAACAGTGTGGTATTGGCAAATGGATAGAAATGTAGAAAATAGAATGAAATAGGAAGAAATAGATTCACACATATAATGCCAATTAATTTTCATTAGGTAATTTAATGGTAAAGGATATTATTTTTAAAATGTGGTACTTGAACAATCGAACATCCATACAAAAAAAAAAAAAAAACCATACAAAACAAAAGAAACCAGTCACCAGCAACAACAACAACAACAACAAAAAGCCCCAAATCTTCAACCTATACTTAATACCAAATACAAAAATAAACTTAAAATGAAAAATAGACCTAATGTAAACCTCAGAACTGTAATACTGCACAGGACACTAAACTACAAAACATAAAATAAATCTTTCTGACCTTGAATTAAAAAAAAATTTCTTAGGCACAACATAGAATGCCCAAACCATAAAAGAAAAAAAATTATGAAATACATAACTGAAAGAAAAAACAGTTTTCTCCAGAATATATAAAATACTTTTATAATTCAATAACTAGAAAATAAAGAACATAATTAAAATAGGCATATGATTTGAGTGAATAGTTCACCATCATGGAGATATAGATTATAAGTAGGTACATGAAAAGATGCTCAACACCATTTGTCAAATTAAACACCATAGCAAATTAAAAACACAGTAAGATACCACAACACACTTTAGAATAGCTAAAATCAAAATAAAACAAAATATCTGACACCACCAGATTCTGGCATGGATGGAGACCAACTTTAACTCTCACACATTGCTGGTATTAGTGAAAATGGTATAGTCATTTTGGAAATCTGTTTGGCAGTTTCATATAAACTTAATTATATACTTACTAACAACCAAAAGTCCCCAGACTTAGGTATTTGCATAAGAGAGGAGAATACACATGTATACCTATACTTGAAAAATGGCCTTATTTATAATCACCCTAACCTGGAAACAACCCAAATATCCATTATGTGGTGAATGTATAGTCTTCTGTTGTCTTCTTATTTCTTTTCATCAGTGCACCAACTAAATAGCAAAAGCAATAACAGGAACTCTTTTTT